>NW_016815853.1:1542947-1547351 GCF_001698545.2 Rhinopithecus bieti | reverse complement strand
CTCCCCTCCCTCCCTCCCTCCCTTCCTTCCTTCCTGACAGGGTCTCCTCTATCACCTACATACACCAGAGTACAGTTATACAATCAGAGCTCACTGCAGCCTCGAACTCATGGGCTCAAGCCATCCTCCCACCTCAACCTCCTGAGTAGCTGTGACTACAGGTGTGCACCACCATGCTGCCTAACTTTTTGATTTTTTGTAGAGATGGGGGTCTTGCTATGTTGCCCAGGCTGGTCTTGAACTCCTGGCCTCAAGCTACCCTCTCATCTTGGCCTGCCAAAGTGCTAGAATTATAGGCATGAACCACCGCACCCAGTCATTGCCCGATTCTCTAGCCAGAAGCCTGGGGAGTCACCTAGGACATCTCTGCCACGCCCACCACTCAGGACTCCCCATAACCTGTCAGTTCTACTTCCTGGAAAGCTGCCAAGCCCCCCACATCCCTGCATTGACAGCTGCTCCTGAGAATCCAGACACCCCAGCTCTCATCTGGATCTCCCCAGCCACTGCCAAGCTGGCTTAACTCTTTCTGCCAACTTGGGTCCTTCCCAGCTGTCCAAGTATCCTCTTGGTAAAATGCACATGGGATATGTGTGTGGAAGGTGAAAGCCTGCGACTGTTTTCAGAGGGAGGCACAGATCCCCGGGAGAGCAGGCACGGTAGCCCGCTACAGCCCCCGCCTTTTGTGGCCTGCTGTTCAGAGACGTGTGTGCTTCCTTTAGGAGATAGCGCTGGCCTTGCATAAAATACATTTTTCTTCCACTGTATCAGTGGGGACATCCTGACATCTCACCCCGTGAAAACATCCAGCTGCAAATTCAGGATCTCAGGGAGCCCTTGGTCAGTTGGGCACCTGCAACCTAATGGCAAATAGAAAGCACCCTCACGGCAGAGGAGTGCAGAGAGAATAACCCGCCCCCCGCTGACCACAGCAGAACACAGCCAGCAGTGGGCTCACATCCCCAGCAGGACAGCGAGGCCGCCACCTGACTGCAATACGTGCCTGGGTCCGCACCCTGGTCAGCCGCCCCTCCTCTCTGGGTGACACCCCTTTCTATTGCCCTCCTCGGCCAACCTGGGTGCCCTGCCATACAGGACGCCCCTTCCATGGGTCAGGCCTCTGAGGCAGTCCCAGGACTGGTGGCTTGATGTGGGGTGAGAGCCGTGGAATCCCTCAAGGGTTACACAATTGCCATCCCCTGTGCTTCTGGGTAGGAGTTAAGGTGATGGTGTGATTATTTAATAGACTTATTTAGGTTTCAAAATCTAAACTCCTGTCAATTCTGGCTAGTAATCAAAACCAGTCCATCAACAACAACAGAAAAATCGTCAATCCGTAGCGTGTGTTGGGATCCAGAGTGGAGCTTTCTGTTCCCTAGCAACAGAATTCAGGCTGCGCTCACCCCCCATCCTCAATTTCCATCTTGGTCTCTCTCTCCAGGCCTCTGGAAAGAAGGCTGGGATGGGGCTGGACCAGGCACCTGCCCTTGCCTTCGGACTGCCCGGGGGTGGTGTCTTTGTAACCATCTCAAGGTTGCTGTCCCAGGGAGACCCCATCTCTTCAATCTGATTTTAGACCCCACACCCCCCCCCCACCTCCCCACTCCTTGGGTCCCTCTACTTGTAACCTGGAATGGAGAATTCACCTTTTCTAGCATCACCGTTTTCAGACTCTCCACCATTCTGGGCTCCAAGTCATAAGCACCAAGGGCTCCCCTTCCATTCCCTTTTTCTGGAAATATTCAGCATGCAATGAGCCAGGCACTGCTTTCCCATAGCCCAAGGTTCCCCACCATAGGCCTAATGTTGTGGCCACAAAAACCTCAGCGTCTGAGTTCCTGGATACAGCAGGCTGGGTACCACACTGCCACCCTTCTCCTCTGCCTGGGAGCCCTCCCCAGCCACCCCATTGTCACCACGGCCCCCGTCCTTTGGCAGGAAGCCTCCAATGTACCCTCCCAAAGTCAAGGTAGACTGCATCTCTCTTTAAACCATATTTTTTAAACAAAGAAAATTACTGTAAACCTAATTATTGGGTGGGCAACCAGCATTTCAAAAATGAATTAGGATGGAATAGAAAACATCAGAGTATTGTTGGGGTAAATATTGCTCCGGAAACTTTCACTCCAAGCATGTGTGTGCATGTGTGTTCAAGCATGTGTGCATGTCTGTGTGTGTGCACGTGTGTGTGCATGTGTTCGCGTGCGTGTGTGTGTTCACGTAAGTGCGCATGTGCATATATGTGGGCACGTGTGTGTGTGTTTGTCCTAAGGATGGGACCAAAAGGGCCTGGAAACCAGTCTCCTGGAAGCCTTCCCTGGCACACACCTTGCTGCGCTCTAGAGCATGATTTTAGGGTAAATGCTCCTTCCTTCTGCTCCGAGGGTGCTCTCGTCTCCCTCCCACTGTGACACTTGCCACGTTGCACTGGAATTGTTTCCTTGTCTGTTTCTCAAACTGACTGCCACTTTCCGGGGGACAGAAAATCTAGGTCTTGGTGGCTTCCCCAGTCCCAGTGCCTGGCCCAAGTAGGTGCACAATAAATAGGTTGAATGAAGGAATGTCTGGCACAGGAGTTCGGAATGGACAGGATGAACTGGAATCTGTAACATTTTAAAAGCCACATCCTTTTTAGCAGGAAAAAAGGCTTCAATGAAAGGAATGAAATTGTCGAGGTGGAGACCTGGGCATTGATGGTGGCTCCACGGAATCCCATTGAGGGAGACCCTCCCTGCCAGGGTGCCAGGCCTACCCAGCACATCCAGAGGCAAGGGGTGTGCCCCTCATGGCCACCCCAAAGTTGTCAGGAGCCCCAACTTCTGCAGAATCACCTCCCTGCCAGGAAAGAGAGTGGGGAGAAGCTGCAGTTGAGAGGATACTGAACAGGAAAGTTGGTGTTCTAATTAAACAGGACTGAAAATTGATGGGAGAAAACCAGCATGGACACAGTCATATTAACGCAAGAATCTCATCAGGGACCCTGGCAAGGACGCTTCAGCGCACATCAACCACTGGGATGGGGGTGAGAGGACTTGCAGTGAGAGGCTGCCTTTCTTTGCTCAGTTTCTCCTAAAGTGTTTGTGTGTGTGGATGAGAAAGTATGTGTGTGTGTGTGTGTGTGTGTGAGAGAGAGAGATTCAAGGAAAATACTATGAGTGTGCGTGTGGTGCAGTGTGTGCGTGGGGCGTGAACGCTTACATGCATGAATTGTGTGTGAGTGTATGGCTGCGGACAGTCCACATCCCTTCACCTCCCTAGACCAGGCCTCAAGATGAAGGTATGATGCTGCTTCTCCCTGGTCGCTCAATCTGACTCGTAGGCCCTCTACTGGCTCCTCAGAAAAGGGTCTCCAGCTTCAAAAGAACCTCCTGGGGTGCTCGAGCCCCCAGCCCTATGCAGGATGGAGAACATCTTGTGAGTTCCAGAGGAGGGGTTCTATTAGCCGTGTGCACGAACCTGCAGGGAGAGCTTGGGGCGCTGCTGTGGCAGGTACTGGCAGGGGCCAGAGCCTCTCCAGGCAGCAGGGCCATCTGGGCATCCCGGACTGGGGAGCCTATCTCCTGGGCTGTAGAGGGAGGTGCAGACAGGACATGACAAGGAGGGTTGGAGATGGGGAAAGTGTCCTTGTGTCCTCACAGGGCTCACTTTTCCCATCCTCAGCTTGTTATAGGAGTGAACCTGTTTTGCAGATGATCACTGACTATGCAAGTAAAATAAAGTGCAATCATTGTCGTCCTGCTCAGAAAACCCACCTCGATAGGACCAGTCCCGGGACTGGGAGCCCAGAGACGCCACCGATAGCTGGTCCTGCAGGGACTCCAGGGAGATGAACCAGGAGGGCAAGCACGGGGCAGTGGCAGAGGTGCCCGAGTAGAGTGATCCTGGGGCAGAGGACGGAGGGAACTTGCGTGCCTGTGCCTGGCAGTGCCGCCCCGGGTGGAGAAGGAGCCCTCATGGGCGCTGGGCCTCCGATGAAGGGTGACTCTCCTGGGGTCTGAGGCTGTGCTCCCAGTGCACTCAGGGACCCCACTGCACAAGCACGATTTGGGGTGACAGGGCACACCTAGGGAACAGGCCCAGAACACCCTCTCCTTGGAACAAACTCCGGATCCAAGTCCCAGAACCCACCTTAGGAGGCGTCTGCCGCCCCCGTCCCCTCCCCAGCCTTCTAGGCCCTGGCTGCAGTGGATGGGGACGCGGAAGGCCCAAGTGCAGGAACTTCACCGCCGTCCTCCCCGCTGGGGGCCCAGGCTGCGGGCGCGCCAGGCCGTCTCTGTCGCCATCCAGAGGAGCGGCTTGGGCGCGGCGTACCCTCTGCCAGTCCCGGGTCGGCGGCGGGAGCCCCCCGCGGCGGCGGGCGCGCGCCTGTCTCGCGGATGCCGGGGCGCGCGTAGCCGGGGCGCG
>NW_016815853.1:1534778-1542550 GCF_001698545.2 Rhinopithecus bieti | reverse complement strand
CGGGGCCCGCACGTGGAGGCCGGCGCGGGGGCGCGGGCAGGGCCGGCTGCTGAGACGCGCTGCTGCCCCCCGCGCGGGCGCCGCGGCTTCAATGGCGCCATCGCCCAGGACCGGCAGCCGGCAAGATGCGACCGCCCTGCCCAGCATGTCCTCAACTTTCTGGGCGTTCATGATCCTGGCCAGTCTGCTCATCGCCTACTGCAGTGAGTACCGCGCGGCCCCGGCCCTAGCACGGCCCTCTGGGCCCCGGACCCCCTCCTCCGGCCCCGGCAGGCGCCCCGCGGGCCTCCGGAGTCGGCGCGGAGTTACGAGCGCGGGGCGCGCGGTCCCCCGAGTCCCGGCCGGTCCAACGCTGCGCTGGGCGGGCAAGAGGGTCCACCCGGGTTCCGGGCGCTCGGGCACTTCGGGGTCGGACGCCCCGGCCCGAGCCTCCCTTCCCTGACTCCCCGGCAGGGCCCGGGCTCCAGGCCCCGGTGGCGCGGCCCGTCCCTGCCCGGCGGTCGGAGCCCAGCCAGCGGCTTCCCGGCCGAGATGCGCGCTCGGGAGGCAGCGGCGGGTCGTGGAGGGCGGGCGGCGCTGCCGGGGTGTCTGCGGAGCGCCCTCCCCGTGCCTCAGCCCGGGACACGGGGGGACGCAGCGGCCGAGCCCGGAGAGGAGCTCTTCGGGCAGGAGCCCGGCTGGAGCTCAGAGGAGCGGCTGGAGCTTCCGCCTCCGGGGAAACGGGCTCGTCAGGCGCCTTCTGGAAAGAGAAGCGAAGTGAGGGGTGGGATGCCCGGAGGGGGCTCGCCGCGGCCGCGGCCGTTTCTCGGGTCGTGTCTGGGGCCCGCGCTGGTGACCGGCGGGGCTGGCGCGGGCACGGGCTGGGGTGGTGCGGGCCGGTGGGCGCCCGGGTATGAGCTGGGGGCTGGGGTGGGGGGTGACCGCCGCGGGCTCCCGGTTGCCTGGGGTGAAGGGTGGGGGTGGCTTGTGCCCCTGCCGAGGCTCCAGGCGGGGGGAAGGAGGGGTGGTTGGAGTCCCGTGTGCAGACTCCAGCCTCGGCGCTGGGGAGGGTGCTCAGCATCCCGGGGCACGTTCGCGGCTGGTGGGGTAAGTGGGGGCTGCTCAGCGTCCCGGGCACAGGCTCTGGCCCCGGATGGCGCGGGCTGGTCGGCTTCAGCTCCGGGAGCTCAGGCTTCTCGTCTTCAGCAGGAGAAAAGGACGGGTGCTGGGGAGTACCTGTCATGGAGAATTGCCATGGGCGCGGGAGGTGATGGAAAAATATGGATTCTTTACAAAAAAAAAAAAAAGACCAGCACCAAACCTCCCTCCACAGACACCACCTCCTCCAGAGCCCGGGTCCTCCAAGCTCCCAGTCTGATGCGATCCTTCCGCTGTCGCCAAAATGAGAGCACAGTGGCCAGGGAGACCCAGGCAGCCGCGGGATCGGCCTCCGGAGTCCTGGGACAGCCCAGCTCGCCAGGATCGCGAGGGAAACCCGGGGCCCAGAGCAGGAATTGTCCTACTTGCTTCAGCGCGGTTTGCATTTCCCTAGAATTGCTGTGGCACCGAGCGGGGAGGGGTCGCCAAGCCTGGGGGTCTCAACCGGAGCTGGCGAGGCCACCCTGGGTGCGCCGGAGCCCCTGGGAACTCACTGGCTGGCCGGCTGCAGGGAGGACAGGGAGGAGGGTCTGGGGGTTTGAGCGACATTTGTGCCTGTCCCCGAGTTTTCCGCTGCCGTCACAGTGCCTGCAGGGGTATGTGGGGGGATTCCCTAGAAGACCCCTAAGCAGGGCTTCCTAGGAGATGTAGAAAGGGTTAATGGCAGGTAAACTCTGCGCTGAAGAGGAGGCATTTGAATGCACTTCCTGGTGGCATCTCCGGAGAGGGAGGGGGGCTCATTCAGCAGTGTTGGGAGAGGGGCTACAGAGCCCTGAGCCCACTATAGGTTGCCCAACCCTGGCTGGGTGCTAGAACCCAGGACAACACCTCACCTCCAACCCCTAGCAGCTCAGCAGGTGTGGAAAAGAACAACTGCTAATTGTTACTAAGTACTTGACACCAGGGCCCTGTGGCTTCAACACTGCACTTCCCCAGCCCGTGAGAAGCGAGGTACACAGGGTCTCAATACACGCAGCGTCAGCCCTCTGCCACCCCGCGCTGCATCCTCAATCCTAAGGTGTCAGCACGTTGTTCATCCGGACGGCTCACACCTTCCTGAGACTGTCGTCTGCTCTGCGGAGTCGAGTCCTGGTGTCCCGGCGCAGACATCTGAGCCTGCTGCTTAGACACACTGAGGACTGGAGATCTGGTTTCCACACTCATCCCTCCTCCTTAGGAGGCCTCCCCAGCGTTCTGGAAACAGCCCTTAGCCAGGACAAGGACAGTTGGTAAGAAGGTATTACCAGAATAGCAGAAATAATTAATAAGAGAAGCTTGGGTGAAGCACGCTGTTATGGCTGTTTCCATCTCCGTGTAATGGAATAATTGACAATAAGAGACACACCCCATTACACCAGAAATGTACTTGGAGAAATTAAAACATTTCACTAAAATACAAAATAGACATAATAATAATTGATAGCTTGGAAATGCAGTCCTAGAGAAAAAGAAAAATTCCCCCCTTTTGTTTAGAACCGATAAAGCAAATTAAATGCAAATTAAACAGTTCCTACGATTTTCATTCTTTCTTCCAATATATCTGGGATGAAGAAGAATAGTTTGTATTCTTGTTTGTAAATTGTTTTTGTCATCAGTAAGGATTTTTATTACTCAAAATGTCTTTGTGTTATGAAGCAGATATATTTGTATCATATTAATTAGGGAAACTGATAAGTATCATACAGGGTTCAATTATCCTGCCTGTTAAATCTGTGTGTTTCTCTGCAGCACACAAGGTGCTGGCTTCCTGGTGCAGCTAGGAGGAAACTGGATTCTTTCTTGGCCTGGTTTTCTGTTGGGGGGATTCTGCTGTTCTTGGCCCAGCGAGAGTCCAGCCTTCTTTCTTTCCCATGTGCTGGTATCCATATATAAGGAGATGGGCTCCACCATCTGGCTGGAGATAGACCTGCAGTCCACCAATTAGGCTAGTTGCTATAGTGACACAGTCTTGTCATTTTCTCCTCCTGGGGAAGAATTGCCAGGAGACTCAAACAGGGGAAGGGGCCCCGGATGGCTCACTTTAAAATGCATGCTCAGTGGTCTGAGACCATCACGGTGACAGCAGGCTTGGTTTCTTCCGCGGCCGGTGCTGCCCATGAGGGTTGGATGGTTGGTGATGAGTTGACTTGCGTGATGATGAGATTTGACAGGGAAAGTTGAAGCTCTTCTCCTTTTGATCTGAGGAAACCCCTCTGGGTGTAGCTTACAAAGAGCCGATATAGGTTGCTTTCCCCTTAGCGTATTTGGAGTAGAGAAGTCTGTCTGCCTAGATGTGCTTCTTGCCTAGATGTGGAATGGGACCTCTTGACCCAACTAGACCTGGTTGAGGGTGTTCTGTGCCCGCCACCGAAGATGTGATCTTTCCACCTGGCAAGGGAGAGAAGTGAATGATGACCAGAGGTAACTCCCTATGACACCTAAGCACTGACTCGGTCCTTGTGTGCAGTGTTGAAATCAAAGGTGAAGGACACTCTGCACTAGCCTAGATTCCATGTCCCCTATTCAGCACGAGCAGGTGGATGGTGGGGACCCAGACTGTATTTCAGCATACCAGGGAGAGTGAGGAGGAGAGACAGATTCGCTACGTGCTGGACATGGAAATTTCCAAATAAATGCCGTCAACCCTGAGCTGTACCTTCCAGTTAAATCTCATGTCCTCAGCTCCAACTATGAGAAGAAATTACAAACAACTTTGGAACCGTTTTGAACCCATTAGAGTCCTAACTGAGCGGAGGTACTCTGGCGTTGCATTTCCTTTATAAATACAATTTATTGCATATTTAGGAGCGATTAGAATATGTCACTTTCCTGCTGTTCAAATTTTGTTCTGGATTCTCGAAGAGGTAAAATGGAAAGCACTGGAGGCTTGATGGAGTGATGCCGTTCAGAAGTTTATTTCTCATCTTTGTTGAAAAAATTCTCACTGCGTTTTTATTCGATGGATTTGGAGCACAAGAAGATGGGCTGTTTGTTTCTTTCAGCTCCATAAATATAAATTATCAGTCTCTGGGATTTCTTTTAGCCAGCATCCAGGCCCTAGGCTCAGTGAGGAAGAGGCAGGTTTGCCCCCTCACAGGATTTACCCATGCAGGGACCCCTGGGGCAAGGGACAGTATCCTGGAGAGACAGTATCCTGGAGAGCAGCATCGACTCCTGGGGATCCTGGCTGTGCCCCACTGTCCCCTCCCACCCTCCACCCCGCTCTTTCACTGAGATAGGACCAGACGGGGGGTCTACACTCTTCCACTGTCCACACAGGTGTCACGCTCCCGCCTGCGCCCGTTCTGCTGGACCTCCCTGAGACCAGAGGACACTCGAACCCAAGAAGGCGGCTCCGCCTGATGGGTCTCTTCCACACGAGGCTCCCCAGCTAAGTTCTGCCCCAGAGTTCTGAGCTCAGGATCTGCCACTCGACATGCTCAGAATGAAATATATAGATCAACTTTTGTGGCATGAAGCATTTTCAGGTGACTTTTATGGGCGTAATTATGGGAAAATGTTATGATAATGTGGCACTAGAAAAGGGAAGAAAAGCAAAACATTAAAATCCCCATTTCTTTATATAGCCTCGCATCTGCGCTGATATAGAAGGGCTCCTTTTTGCATTAAAATGTGGCGCTCCGGAGTTAATGACCTCTACAGACTGCCACCTGTCACCCGGAGCACTGTCAGCGATGGTCCAGCCCCAGCGTTCAGGGCAGAGATGGACAAGGAGGAGCAGAATCTGATCAGGTGGCCGGAGTGAGCACCGGGGTGTGGAAAGCCCTATAGACTGATGACTGTTTGTTGGGGGAACTGTCATTGAGGCTGTCTCAGGAGCCTGTGCAGGTTCAGGTGCAGGGGGCCCGTAGCGTCTGGTGTGCCCTTTCTTAAATGCTGCCTTGCACATGGTCCCGGGGCTTCTCCATTGACAAGGGCCCCCTGATCTGCCCCCAGTGTCGATGGTTTCTGTGGAGGCCCTGGGTGGGCCTGGAGGCCCGGACAGCCCTACTGGAGCCCAGGAACAGCAGCTGCAGCCATCCCGCTCCTCCCTTCCGGACTTCTCCACCCTGGAATGTGCTAAGACTCATGGTAGCAGCACAAGCTGCCTCGGTGCTGGGCTTTCCAGAAATGGGCCTGGCAGCTGGTAGCAGATCTGGGCGACTGTTCTCGTCTCTCCTTCACCCTAGCGAATGTGGTAGAGGGCTCCCTGAGGCTTTGTAGCGTTTACTTATTTATTAAAATGGCTGGCAGGAATCGGGTATGGAATTACTTTTATCTCCAGCTAGGCGAGCAGGACTCCTCTGGAATACCCTGGTCCTCCTGGCTCCAGGGAGGCTGAGTTCCAGCTTTGTATGCCAGCGGCATCCTGCAGGACAGTGGGTCTGGGCCCAGTGGGGTGGCAGCCCCACAGTGAGTTTTCCTGGAAGAGGCATCCCTGTCCCTTGGCATGTCACTTACCATGGGGTGAACCTCTGCTTTGGAGGGGCCTGGCTCTGCAGGTCTCCTTCCAGCACTGCTTGAAGAAGGTAGGAGTGGTGGAACTGGCTGCAGGCTTGCAGGTGAAGCTGGAGATGTAGCTTCCAGGGTATTCATTTAATTAGTCTTGGGCGAGCTCCAGCCATGCGCTAAGCCCCGGGGACAGAGATGGTCACTCTTCTGGAGCTGGCATTCCAGAGGGGAGAGGACAGTCAGTTGGTACAAAGCAAAGGCCGAAGATGATGGGGGAGCAGCCTGGGCTAGACCCCTGTGTTCTGGTGGGTTCTTCACGCTACCCTTCTGTGTCCCAACCCAGCTGCCACCTCAGAATGTCAGGGACCTCCCAGAGGTGGTGAGGGGCAGCCCAAGGTGTAGCTCTGGATCTGGTTTCCATCTGGGGAATCTCCTCCGTTCTTGTTCTCCCTTCCCTGGGCTCCCCGTGCCCCTGGCACTGCACCCAGCCAGCTTGTCCATTCCTTGTCCCAAAGACATCTTGCCTGACCTCTCTCTGTCTGGGCCACTGTCACTTGAGACCTTACACCTGCTCTCCCTCCTGAATGTAGCAGCATCATCCTCAGTGGCTTCTCCGCCTCCAGGCCCCTGCCCTGCACCATAGCTTCCCTTGGAAGGACCCGGCTGCCTTCGACCCTCCTCCCCAGCTCTCACCCTCTCCCCTGGCTCACCACACTCAGGGCACCCAAAGCTGAGCCTCCTTGCCCAGGTGGGAGTCTCTGTCCCTCTGTCCAGCCCTGGAGTCCAATCCTGAGAGCAGCCTCTAGCCTACAGAGCCTTCTAGAAGCTTCCCAGGAAGTTGGCATGTGCTCATTCCTCTCCCACATACTCCGGGTTGGACATAGGTGCTGTGGTGCTTCTACCGCCCGTGAAGGCCCGTCTTACTCCCTAAATGCTGTGGATGCAGGAAGGCGTGGTGAGTTGGGCCAGAAAGTGCCCACCTCATGTCTTAGAGGATCCCCTGCTCCCTGAGGCGTCCCCTGGGCACGCGTCCCCATCCCCTCTCCAGTGCTGTGCATGTGTGTTTTGGTGGCTGCTGTCGGGGTCACTTTCTGCCTTGTCTTGGGCTCTGAGTTTGGGGCATGGCTGATGGCCTCGGGAGACTGAATGTGGGCTCTCTGGGCAGACGCTTCTTGGTCACAGCACCTGCTGGTCAGTGGGCTGTATGGTGAGGCAGCCTCAGGGAACCTCCCAGCCTTCAGTGTGCTGAAGCTCCGGAAGGTCACGGGGACGTGGAAGCCTGTCTATACATAATGTCAACCCCGCAGGCAGAGGGGCCAGGGGAGTCGGGGATGCCTGGTCAGCTGTGGGGGACAGAGGAGGGCCCACTTGTGGTAGGTGATGTCTTCTGACATCACCCACCCCACCCAGAACTGGGCACAGAGGGGTCTGGCTCCACCCCTGCTGGAACTGCCTGCTTGTTTGGGGCGCTGTGTGGTCCTGGTTTGCAGGTGCACCGCAGGGAGGGTCGTGAAGGTCCAGCCATCAGGGACCCTGGTTTCCTGGGGGTTAACAAGGCGTAAGCTGTGCCACCTGAAGGCACATGCAGGAATCTGTCTCGCCCACAGCATCTTCATGCTTGGTTCAGGATCTCTGAATGAATGTAGGAAAGAAAATACAGAGAAAGCAAGACCGCTAACACAGTAACAGGCTGCTGTGCTTGCATTTCATCCTTCAGAAACAGGCTTGGTGCCCCCTCACCTCCCAGCCACCAGGGGAGGAGCGGCTGGACTGGAGGCCTCCTCCTTAGGGGGAGCGGTGGGGCTGGTCCCGCACAGGGACTGCAGGCCCGCCTGACTCCGGGTCTGGGCTTCCTCCCGGTGCCAGCTCCACTTCCCACGGGCTTGGGGGTCCCCAGCAGTGGCCCATCCATGGAAATCAGCCCTGCCAGGGACCGAGGCCCCGTTCCGCCCCCGCCTGCAGTGTTCCAGGCCGCGCCGTTCTTCGATCTTCAGGGATGCTCTGCTGCCTCGCTGCTGGTTTCTGGGCCAGCCCCTTGCCCGTTTCTGCACTCGTAGACCATCTCTAGAAAAGATGGCATTTCTGCCTCAGCACAGCCAAGATGCTTGACAGATGAGACGAGTCCAGTGGCTAGGGGTCATCAGTCTGGGCCTAGGCCTGGGGGCGGGGCTGAGGGTAGGGGCGGGGCTGGAGGCCTGGGGCGG
>NW_016815853.1:1521453-1534398 GCF_001698545.2 Rhinopithecus bieti | reverse complement strand
TAGGAGGGGCTGCAAGGCTAGGGGTGGGGCTGCAAGCCTGGGGGCGGGGCTGAAGGGGCAGAGGCTGGAGGGCTGCTGTCCTCTGGCAAACTAAGTCTCCTGGATTCCAAAGATATCTTTGGTTCTAACAGTTTGATTAATAATAATATTAATAATAATATGTGGAATACCTTGGAAGAGCTCAGAATTGGTAGGTATACTTAGTAGGACTTTTCTCGTTGCCAGAGTGGAAAACTCATATCTTCTTTTTAGCCTCTTTTTCTGGGCTCCTACAGTGACAGCTCCCCAATCCTTGTTCTCCTTAAAGTTGCACTTGTTCCAATTTCCCCCTAGTTCAGGGTTTCTCAGGGCAGCACTAGGGTCATTTGGGGCTGGGCCATGCTCTGTGGCAGGGGTCTGCCTGTACATGGTGGGGCTTTGAGGGTGCCCCGGCCACCCCCATTCGATGCCACTCCCAGTTGTGACAACCAGAGGTGTCTCTGGACCTTGCTGCCTGTCCCCCGGGACAATCAGCCCACTGGGAATCCTGCTCTAGCGCATCTGTACCTTGTCTGTGGCCCCAGCAAATGCACTTGCGCTGGTATTTCCTGGGGTGAACTCAATACCAGCAGGGTGGCAATCTTATAGTTTCTGGGTTTCTCCACTTCTGCAGCTGGGCGGGCCGGCGTGGGGGTCAGAGGAAGTTCAGCCCAAGTCCCCGTCCCGTGCGGGTCCTTTGCCTCCTGTGACTGTTTCTGTCTGCAGAGACAGCTCCTGCAGGCTCAGTACAGCCCCTCCCGGACCGGTGGAACTGCTGGAAAGGCTGTCTGCCGGGAGGGAGGTGTCTCTGCACGTTTCCACACACTTCTGTTTCCAGAGCTTGGAACCAGCGCAGGGTTCATGAGTTGCTTGCAATCTCTTTTCTGTCTTAATTTCTCCGCATTTCACATGTAACCGTGCTGCCGATGGTGATGAAGCCATTTAGAGGCAATCAAACACTCCCGCACCGACGGCAGCGCCTATCAGCCCTTTCCTCATCTTCCTGCTTGTTTCATTACGCTCGCCTTTCCAGGAGGTGGCTGGGTCCCCAAGTGTGAATTTGGAGATTTCTGTGGTGTCTACAGCCCGCATTTCCTAAATGGATTTCTCCCCCAGGAAGTTCTGCTCTGCTGGTGGGACCCTTGGTTGCCTAGAGTTTGCTTTATGTCCATCTCTGTGCCTCCCCCAGCCTAGCACCGACGTGCCCTTCTGTTCTAGCCAGCTCCCCTGACCCTGGTCCCTGGTTGCGGGTCCCTGGCTGAGCTCAGGCTCCATAGGGCCCTCCGCAGGGAGGTGGCGCCGGGGTCAGCCGGCCTGTGCTGGTAGAGCACTCAGCTCCACCCTGCACTGGATGCCGCCTCCTGCCAGGCAGGCTATTCTTGTCCTGTGGGCAGCTTCCTGCCTGGGGCGACCTCCGCCACCCCCAACCTTTGTTGCTGAGTCAGGATTTTCTGTTTCCAAGGCCCTCTTCCTCCCCTCTTCTTGGGCAAGGTGGACCTTCCCTTCCGGGTGCCCGTGTCATGCATGTGGTGGGCAGAGGCGTAGAGTGTGCTTCTGTTATGTGGTGCAAATGTGCATTCCGGTGTGTTAGACAGCACTCCCAACACACACACACTCATGAGTCTGCCTGCAGCTCCACATCTGGTCAGCTGGAACCGCACCTCCCTTTGTATCCTCAGACTCCTTGTGTCTTAAACCAAAGCCACCTTCTGTTCCGTTCAAACTCAGCAATTCCCGGAGACCCCTTGGCTTGGTAAGATGAGCGGAGGTTAAGCCTTTTCCTCTTTGGGCCTCAGTTTTCCAGCTGGAAATCGATGGTGCTTATTGTCTTCCAGACCCTCAATTTTAGGATGACAATACCGGAGGTGACGCAGCAGGGTTGCAGTTCTGTATCAGCGATCCCAGCGTGGGACTCCAAGGCCCCACAGTGCAGACGGCAGGCTCGCCTGGGCCCTGGCCCCACTCCCCGTCCCTGACCAACATCAGCTTAAAGCAATGCTTGTTTGCTTTTTGCTTCAGTTTCACGGGCTGAGGGACCGATGGGATTTTGCTTGTAGTTCACACAATGAAGTTGAAACATTGCTCGACAAACACCTCTAGTGTGTTTTCAAACAGGGGACGGGTCACCTGGGCCACTGTGGTGCAAAGTGAGCTTGCACAGACAGGTGACCAGGTGTCCCTGAGCACACAGTGCGTGCTGGCCTCCTTGGGGTGAGCAGCCCTGATGCTGCTGAGGAGGGAGGGGGTGTGGAAGGCGCCAGGCCCGCAGGCGGGCTGTGCTGTCCGCCTCTTCTCGGCTGAGCTGGAGAGTAAGCCCTGTGAAACACGCATACTTAGCAGGCCTGACTCGCGCTTCCCGTGACAACGTGGCTAATTGGGAAGTGAGTCACCAGTATCTAGCTCGTAGTAGCACTGGGGGACTGGCTGACATCGCACTGTGTCCCAGAACCCAGCCTGCCACCACCGCCTCGGGCTCCTGGATGCACAGACAGGGCTGGGGGACTCAGGAGGTAGGGATGGGCCTGGCCCTGCTCAGGTAGGGACTGGTGCTTGGTACATGTGCTGTTTGCCATGGAAGGAGCTAATGGGAGGAGCTGGAGCATGCTTGGGGTCCTGTCAGGGGCACATCTTTGAAGGTCAGCCTCAAGGTCATCTCCCACTGACTGCCCAAGGCCCCTTCCATGAGCATGGCCACTATGTCACTGTCACCTCCAAACTGGCCAGCCAGGCCTTCCCAGGGCATCTGGCCCTGCCTCCCTTGTCACCCCCACCCTTCCTCCGCCACCAGACGTTCTGAGCCACTGCCTTTCTTAGGCTGTTAGTGGCTTTGCCTCCACCCTGATGAGCCCCTCCCTCCCCGCTGCCACAATACTGGCTCATGCTCCAAATCTGTGAGGAGCTGTGGCCTGAATGCATGGTCTTTTTTTTTTATTTTTTTTTTTTTTGAAATGGAGTCTCGCTCTGTCACCCAGGCTGGAGTGCAGTGGCCGGATCTCAGCTCACTGCAAGCTCCGCCTCCTGGGTTTACGCCATTCTCCTGCCTCAGCCTACCGAGTAGCTGGGACTACAGGCGCCCGCCACCTCGCCTGGCTAGTTTTTTGTATTTTTAGTAGAGATGGGGTTTCACTGTGTTAGCCAGGATGGTCTCGATCTCCTGACCTCGTGATCTGCCCGTCTCGGCCTCCCAAAGTGCATGGACTGATTGGGGTGGGGCCTACTCTCCCAGGCACCGGGCACCTTGGGTCAGCCCCCGAGGCTTTCAGTGTGCCCAGGCCTGGCTCCCCAGCCTGCTCTGAGCAAACTCAAGGCCCATTTGCCAGTTGGTTTTTGGTGCATTTTCCCGCCCTTGCATCTGGGCAGAGACAGGCTCCAGCACCTGGGTGGAGTGCTGCAAAGGCTCGCAGCATGAACTTACGTGACTGCCTCTGCTTCCCTCCTGGATGCCTTCCTGGTCCTGGCTCATCTCTCCAGGGGAAGGGGCAGTCGGGGTTGCCTGGGGAGAGGTAGTCGGGGGTGCCCAGGTAGAAGTAGCTGGGGGTGCCCAGGGAGAGGTAGAGGAGGGATGTGGACGCAGGTGGGAAGGGCTTGGAAGGCTGAGTTTTGCTGACCTCTCAGGCCTCATGGGCCCCAGGGAATCTGTTGGAATGCAGTAATGGGAACTGGGATGGAGATACAGCCCAGGAGGGTACCAGCATCTCCTTTCCTGTCCGCTGGAGGCCCCAAGGGTGTGGCAGAGTGAGGGCTGAGCCAGGCCGGTGAGTGTGGCTGCCCTTCTCAGCCCCCCTGTGTGCCCTGGAGGGTGCATCTGTCCCCACTACACCCAGAGCTGCAGCCCAGCACCCAGGCTTACTGATGTCCCCAGAATGGTTTTCCGAAACAATAGGCAGAATGGAGGAGTTGCAGAGATGGGGTGTGTGGTCACTTCAGGGCACCCCATCCATTCCGCCCCACGCTGCCTGCCTGGTCTTCTGGTTTTGAACTTAAAGCTGGAGGGGCCGGCGAACGCTGTCTGTGTGGGTTCTTCCAATGTCATTTCTGCCAGCCTGTGGCCCACCTGCTGTCTCTACCAGGATGGTTTTCACCTGATGTTTTAGAAAAATAGATACCAGTTTTATGACAATGAACATCTCAGAATTTACTTATTTCTTTTTAAAAGTCCATTGGATAACAAGAAGACTGAGGAGTCTCCCTGTCCTGGTTGACCTGCAAACAAATCCGCTTGGAGCTTTGTTGAGGCCAGTGGTCTGAGATTAACATACAATGGGATTGGACTGGGAGAGAACCTAGTTTGTTGTCATTTCGGTGTCTTGTGTGTATTTGGTTTTATTAAATGTTGAGGCACTTGTTCTAAAGCATGCCTGGGGCTCAATGCATTGGTGTTGCATTTCTGGGGGACCTGAGCCTTCCGGGAATGCTTTTGCAGCAGTTACAGTGCTAATGGCTCCAAAACTTCTAATGTTTTGGACTGCTGCTTGGACTTGGGAATGGCCTCTCTTTGGAATTTCTTTTTTCTTTTTTTTGAGATGGAGTCCGGCTCTGTCACCCAGCCTGGAGTGCAGTGGCGTGATCTCGGCTCACTGCAACCTCCGCCTCCCAGGTTCCAGTGATTCTCCTGCCTCAGCCTCCTGAGTAGCTGAGACTACAGGCGCCGCCACCATACCTGGCTAATTTTTGTATTTTTAGTAGAGACGGGGTTTTGCTGCGTTGGCCAGGCTGATTTCAAATTCTTGACCTCAGGTAATCTGCCTGCCTCGGCCTCCCAAAATGCTGGGATTACAGGCGTGAGCCACCGTGCCTGGCCAAGAGCGGCCTCTATTTCAAAAAGATACTTTTGCTGTGCTTTCAAACGGCTTCCCTTCTGTAGCACTCCATTCCCTGATAGCACATCCCAGAATGTAGCCGAATACCACCAGTGGGTCGTATAGGACTCATGTTCTTTCCCTGGTGCTAATTTACGCTTCTTGGCTCCTGCCCTGCAGAAGTAGAAGGATGTGGGTCCCAGAGCCACGCGGTACCTTCCCGTGCTCTTCTGTGCAGTCATCCGTGAGTCTTGTTGGCTCATTTTCGGGGTTCTGTAGCTGTGTCGGGAGGCAGCGGGTGGCTTCTCTGTGCTGCCTGTTTGAAGAGGGCTGTCCCCTCACCAGTGCTCTGCCACGTGTGCGAGCTGGAGAAGGCAAGGGCTTCCGGAGAGAAGAGCTCTAGCTGCCCCTGGGAAGGACCTCGGGAGCATGGGTGGGGTGTGTGCATTTGCTGAACACGTGAGTTGTGAAAACTCTGTCTGATGCCAGGTGCATGGGAAGCCACTGACTTGTGGGCCCCTGAGGGCAGATACATTTGTCCTTTGTCCCTCTTGCTGTACCCCACGCATATTGTGGACAGCCCTTGCCAGAGCAGATGTGGACTCATGAACTTGGAAAGGTTTCAGAACCCACAGCCTAGAGACGGGGGCTCCCCACCTGGAGGAAACAGCAAAACATGTCACCAAAAGTGCCAGGGACAGTGGAAGCCGGTAGCCAAGAGCTTCCCAGTCTGTCTCGGCACTTTCTCCTGTTTCCAGCCATGGGCTGCCATCCAGGTACAAACAGAATCTTCAAAAAGACTATGCTTTAGTCAAAATTAGTGTTTCATTGATGACAATAGATGTGCATTTGCTGAAGGTGGTCATTTTTTCATCTACTTTTGCTTCCATCATTTTGACGTTCTCAGATGAAAAAGAAAGTGTTTCCGAACACGAGAGAAACTCTAAAAGCCCCAAGTGCCACTGTCCCCATGGTGATGTTAGATGATGCTCACACCCCCATCAGTGCCTCAGATGTCAGGTGGCTTTTGTCTGTCACACTCTGGGAAGGAGCCCATCCTTCCCACCACGCACCAGCACCACGGGACCCTGAGTGTGTGGGGTGCTGAGCGAGCTCAGGATTGTCACCCAGGACCACACACTCACTCTCAGGTGGTCTCCATAAGCCAGGCTGGAACCCTGCTCGTACCAGCACTACGGGACCCCGAGTGTGGGGTGCCGAGCGAGCTCAGGATTGTCACCCAGGACCACACACTCACTCTCAGGCGGGTTCCATAAGCCAGGCTGGAACCCTGCTCTCTGTATCATGCCTAACCCGGGTTCAACCCCGGAACCCAACACCCAGTTGCTCACTCTTCATTTTTGGTACCAGCGATGGAGTGGGCACTTCTGAGAGACAGCAGAGTGAGATTTGGCTCCCCTGAGCTTTGGGGGGTGCCGGTTGGACTAGAGGCCATCCAGGGGATACTCCCTCGGCCGGCAGAGTGGCCGGGCCACCTTATCTTATGGCTCAGAGATAATCCAGGGTGGAGTCCTGGGGTTTGTTCTCCAGCACTGTATCTTAGTGCATGTGTTTTCATGACATTGGGGTCATTCTGTTTAGCAAACATCCGTTCTTAATCCAGCCATGGTCAGGGAGCCCTCCCCATGGAGGGGCCGCCCTGCAGCAGAAAGGCTTCTGGGAGCTGGGCAGAGGGGCCGCTGGTCTTGGAGAGGGAGTCTTCTGCTCTGGGTGGCTCACACCGTCATCTGAAGGAGTCCAGTGACATTCTTGTTCTCCTGGGCAGTTGGGCTGGTGAGGGCGTGAGTCTGGGCACCTTGCTGGGTGACGCTTCCCGCATGCTGGTCAGACTGGCTCAGCTTTACTGTTTGTGGGGAAGGACACGGAGCTTCACAGACACCTGGGGGTGTGCTGAGGCCTGGAGAGGGGCTCCCTGTTTGGGGCTAACCCGACCCACTGCCGGCTCTGGCAGGACATGGAAGGCACAAGGTGGTGCTTGGCAGAAAGTGAGTTGAGGTTGTTCCGGGAGCTTATCAAAGCAAGTGGCTCTTCCCTGGGACGGCTCCCCGAATCCCAGACACCCCTGCAGGCGATCGTGTTAGGATCCTTGCCAGCCAGCAGCTGCCAGGGCAGGGTGGGGCAGAGGGGCTACATGGGGCAGCCTTGGGGGGCCTGCCACACACTCCACCCTGCCCTGAGCCTCCGCTGACCTCTGGGGTGTGGCTCTCCCGGCTCAGGGCCACTGTGGATGGGCACTGCTCCCTGCCTGCAGGCCACGCTGGAGCCCGGGACACTGTCTGGGTGAAATGGGTCAATGTCTCCAGGCATTCGGGCACCCGTCTCTCAGGAGGGGCCTGCTGAATGCCCTGCCTACCTGCCGCTTGCTGCGGGGCCTCCTGGGAGACACTTTGGGGACTTTCTCAGGTCAGAAGAGAAGCTTGCCTTAGTCCTATCTGCTCTTCACATGAAGCTCTCAAGACTCCATCTCTGGACAAGTCACAACTGCCATCATGGAGGGTTTACCCTGCATGGCCCCACACTGGCTTAGCTGTTGGCCTTTGGTATTGAACCGGTTGTGTCTGGAGTGCCCTGATGCTCAGGGATCCATCATTTAAGCAAAAGTCAATGGCCACTGCTGGGTGCAGGTAGGTGTCTGCACCTCAGAGGCAGGCTTCATGAGCCCCCTTTTACAGAGGAAGATACAGAGGGTCTCAGAGGACCACAGTGGCTCCCTCTTCCTTGAGTGTGCCAGGCCTGGGATTTGAACTTGTGGTCTCCTCTGCTCTGAATCTTGCCATTAAAAGGCCTATGCCCCAGCGGGGCTGTGGAGCTGCATGGCCAGTGGGGCACTGCCACCAGCCTACTGCTTTGTCCACCTGTGGACCAGTGAGGAGCCTCCACCAGGAAGGCATCCTGGGTCACACCTGCGGTCGGCATCTCTGTCTGCAGTGAGCGTCGCCCGAAGCATGTCCTGTGCAGCTCTGTCCCCGTCCTGATGGGCCAGCATCCCTGACACCACCTTTAGGCTTGAAGATTTCCTGGAGAAACTCACAGGACTCAGAAAAGCCATTACACTCATGGTGATGGCTCATTGCTATGAAAGGACACAGATGACCATCAGCAGAGGGAAAGGGCTCCTGTGGACAAGTCCATAAACCATCTGCAGCATAAACTGGTCAGGCTGGCACGGCGTGGTCCAAGGCCTCAGACCCACAGAGACACTCTAATGGGACAGGACATTCCAGGGGCTCAGAGCTCCCTCGCAGGAGCCAGCCCAGGGCCAGTCCTGTAGATAGCCCTTTCTATAGATAGCACAGGTTTGTGCACCCCAGGCCAGCTGAGGTCGCCCTTCCCTGCACACCCCACGGGTCTGTCTCTATCTCCCTCCCTGTCTCCAGGGGGCAGCCTGTGGCCCTGGGCTGCGGACCTCACCCGGCCCCTCCTCCTGCAGCCCTGTGCTGCTCAGCCCTGGTCTCCGTGACCTTTTGCGTCTTGCCTTGCTGCCGGACACAGACTTGCCCTCGCATGGAGGGAAGGTCTGTGGCTGCTCTTTCAGCGTGATCTGTGCAGCCTCAGAGCAGAAAAGCTTTTCCCAGCCAGGAACGTGGGGTCCAGAACCCTTCCTGCAGCCTTGTGCTCCATGGGGGAACATGGGCACCTCCAGAATCCTCTCTGAAGGGCCCGGCTTGGGGGAGGAGCTTTGTGTGTGTTTCCTTTGGGGACCTAATGTTCTGCTAGAACAGTGTGACAGAAACACGGAGTGTCCAGGCTGTACGGCTCTTCCCCGCAGTGGGCCGTCTATCTGAGACCACGGGGGTGACAGGCGGGACCTTTGGAGGATAGGAGCTGGCTTCGTGGTTCTCTGCCTCCGTTCCCTAGCTGTGGCCTCAATCAGGGCCCCCTGCCAGCCTGTCCTCACCTGTGCAACCAGGATGGCCAAGGCCACCCTCCCAGGCACCGATGAGAATGAAGAGGGACCCCAGGGCCTGGGACGCCACTGCACTCAGGGCACACAGCAAATGGACCACAGCCTTTCCTTAGCAGTGATCTCCTCTGGCTGCGGCAGGTGGGGGCCCCAACCCACAAGGATGGTGCAGGAGGCCTCCTGCCGTACAGACCTAGGGTGACACCAAATTCACCAACGTCCCTGGCACACAGGGAGGGCTGGGAGGGCTAGACACGTCAGCACGTTACACGCTGCTGGATTTCATTCCACAGGTGATTTTGGGACTGCAGAAGGCGTCCCCTCCGGCCCACAGAGGAGGGGGGGACTGGGCACCAAGTGGCGTGGGGAGAACCCCGTGACTGCACCTTACAGAACAAGGAGACAGCCGCCCAGAGCCAGGTGTGCAGTAGGAGGAGGAGATGGCCGCCAAGAGCCAGGTGTGCAGTAGGAGAAGGGAGATGGTCGCCAAGAGCCAGGTGTGCGGTTGGAGGAGAAGGAGACAGTCGTCAAGGGCCAGGTGTGCTGTTGGAGGAGTGGCCGGCCAGTCAGGCTGGGGTCAAGCCACAGGGGTAGGACTTGTTGGGAGGGCGCGAGGTGAAGCCCTGGTCCCCTCAGAGAGGCTCCTGTGAACCCCCACCCCAGAGCCCTGTGGCCTGAGAAGTCCTTGGAAAATCTCCAAACATGGCGGCGTCTTGATTTCTCTGAAGGAGCAGCCCTGAGGAACCTTCTGGAATGTGCTCACTGGTTTGCCAGCCCCTTTTGCCCAGCACGCCTCCCCAGAGTTGCTTCTGTGGCATCCAGCGTTGTCTTTGGCCCCAGAAAGGGCCCATTTCCCCATGCAGCCTCATTCAGAGCCAGGATGTACGCTTGGCCTGCAGAAGAGAGGGCGGACTTTGTCCTAAAGTAGAAGAGGAAGAGGGGGCTGGAAAAAGTCCAGGTGGTCGACTGGGACTGCCCCTCAGGGTCAGTGTGAGGGTGGCCGTGTGAGAGGAGCCCCTGCCTGGGAGCCTTTGGGATGGACAGCACCCCCTCCCCAAGGCCAGCGCTAGGTGTTTGAGGAGCTCCGTGGGCAGGCAGCTGGCAGCTGGGGGTTCCCTTTTGGGCATTCCCAGCACGAGACCCGTCTGCAGCCCTGGCCTGGCCCACACCAGCTGCTGGGCCTCAGTGTCCTCATCTGTGCAGTGGGGAGAAGCATCCCCCGGCCCCTAGAGCTGCCCGTGTGCAGGGAGGGGTTGTTGGGCAGTCGGGAGAACTGTCACTCCGCCTCAGAGCCGCCCATGTGCAGGGAGGGGTTGTTGGGTGTTGGTGCAACCCTGAGGCAGTGCCAGTGCGTGGACAGCGCTGACACGTGGGCCACTGTTTCTCTCTCAGGGAAATGACTGGCTGTGTGGTGGCCATGCTATTGAGCTCCACATCACACGTGTGGTGATCAAATCAGAGTACTCAGCACACCGATCGCCTCAACATTAATTATTTCTCTGTGTTGGGAACGCTCAAAATCCTCTCTTCCAGGTTTCTTAACATCTGCAGTAAATTACTCCTAGCTGTGGTCACCCTACTGTGTATAGAGTACCCCAATTCTCCTGTTTAGCTGTAATTTGGTGTCCACTAGCCAGCCTCTCCCTATCTTCCTCCTCCCCTCCACAGCCTCTCTACTTCATTCTCCTCTCTGCTTCTACGAGCTCCGTATTTTTTAGCTCTTACATATGAATGAGAACAGGAGGTATTGATCTTTCTGTGCCTAACTTGCTTCACTTAACACAATGCCCTCCAGAGTTGTGCCTGTAGCTGCGAATGACAGGATCTCATCCTTCTTTATGGCTGAATACTATTCCAGGGTGTGTGTGGCACCCTTTCTCTATCCAGGCACCTGCTGATGGACACTTCGGCTGGTTCTGCGTCTTGGCTCTTGTGAGTAGTCCTGCAGTAAACATGAGGCTGAGGCTGTCCTTCTCATGTGCTGCTTTGCTTTCCTTTGGATAAATACCCAGTAGTGGGCTTGTGAGATGAGGGGTAGGTGCTATTTTTAGATTTTTGAGACGTCTCTGTACTGTTGTCCACAATGGCTGTACTGATTTACGTTCCCACCAACAGTGTATCCGGCTTCCCTTTTTCCCTTTTCTCTGAATCCCTGCCAGCATTTGTTTGTGTGCTTCCCTTTTGTCTTATTGATAATCATTATTCTAACGGGGTGAGTTGGTATCTCATTGTGGTTTCGATTTGCATCTCTCTGGTGATTAGTGATGTGGAGCCTTTTAACATCCATTTGGGGAAAGGACACCCTCTTCAATAAATGGTGCCAGAAAACTGGATGTCCACATGCAAAAGAATGAGACTGGAGGCGGGGCGTGGCGGCTCAAGCCTGCAATCCCAGCACTTTGGGAGGCCAAGGCAGGCAGATCACGAGGTCAGGAGATCGAGACCATCCTGGAGAACACGGTGAACCCTTCTCTCTACTAAAAATACAAAAAATTAGCCGTGCATGGTGGCGGGAGCCTGTAGTCCCAGCTACTCGGAAGGCTGAGGCAAGAGAATGGCGTGAACCTGGGAGACAGAGCTTGCAGTGAGCCGAGATTGCGCCACTGTACTCCAGCCTGGGCGACAGAGCAAGACCCTGTCTCAAAAAAAAACAAAGAAAGGAAAAAGAAAAAAAGAAAGACTGAAACTAGAGCCCTGTCTCGCACATTATAAAGAAACCACTCAGAATGGATTAAAGACATAAATGGAATACCCAAAACTATGAAACTGCAGAAAACATACCTGAAACGCTTCGGGACATTGGTCTGCACAAGTGTTTTGTAGGGAAGACTCTTCAAAAGCACAGTCTACAAAAACAATAACAGCCGATTGGGATCACACCAAACTCAAGAGCTTCCGCACAGCAAAGAGAACAGTCAGCATGGTGAAGAAGACACCTGCGGAATGGGCAAGAATATTTGCAGGTTCTTCCTCCAAGGGACTAATATCCAGAATAGATTCATACAGGGAACTCAACTCAACAGCACAAAAAACCTCAGATAATCTCATTAAAAGTAGACAAAAGATATGAATAGATATTTCTCAAAAGAAGGCATCCAGATGTTCACTGTGGTTCTTTTGCTGAGGTTCAGTGTTCATCGTTTCGGAAAACAGACTGGTTATTAGTGATTATAGCTGCGAGAAGGAAATGTGAGCACAAACCTTCATTCTGTGGTAATAAACTTCAGATCTGAGAGAAAAGAACAGGATGGATGTTCATTGAACTGCTTGTGGGGCAGTGCTGTATTCTGGGGTGGGGGAACCTGGCTGTGTCGTTGAGCAGAGAGCAGCCCCTGAGAAGTTTGGTTTGAAGGCCTCCTCCTCCTCCAGGACACTCCCCTGGCTTCCCTCCCCTATGCTCCCTGTGCTCTGAGCTCCCTGACTTCAGGAGCAACATCAAGGAAGAGGTGGATTTGGATGTGTGTGGACCCTGAGGCCTGCGTTCCTGCTGTTTCCTGACCTTGCCCGGGCGGGCAGCCGTGGCCATGGCAGGCATCTGATACCCTTCCTTCCGACACTCAAAAGCACCTGAGGACTTAAAGAAAAGGGTTTTCGTTGTTTGCAAAAGTCCATCTTTAGAGGATTTCTCACCCCTTCCTTGACATGAGGGAGGGAGGGGCTAGGCACCCCATGTGCCTGTCCCACATGGACATTGCTATCATCTGTGATGGGGACATGCTCGCCTGGAGACTCCAAGCAGTTTTAGGGTCAACCAGGACATTGCATGACCCGGAGCTGGTCTCTGCTGGGAAGTGGGGGAAGAGGAACTGGAGGAGGGGAAAGGAGGCCGAGGCGTATGGAGGAGTTGAGGTCCCTGTGGTCTGAGTTCAAGGCACTGAAGGAGAGGGGCAGAGTTAAGGTGACCCAGGAGAAGGGTCCCCTGCAGGGGTCGGGGTCAGGCAGGACAGCGGACAGAGAGCTGCGATCAGGGTGACCCGCCTGCATGCAGACGCCCACCGCGGAGGGGACGCTGCCGGCCCAAGCCCTGGGCTCCAGCATCCGCAGCTCTGCACCTGCTCATCCGACTCTCTGCTCCTTTCCAGTGAGTAATTCCTGAGGTTCTTCACCCACTGCTGAGGGGACGCTGCCGGCCCAAGCCCTGGGCTCCAGCATCCGCAGCTCTGCACCTGCTCATCCGACTCTCTGCTCCTTTCCAGTGAGTAA
>NW_016815853.1:1453054-1518171 GCF_001698545.2 Rhinopithecus bieti | reverse complement strand
GCTGAGGGGACGCTGCCGGCCCAAGCCCTGGGCTCCAGCATCCGCAGCTCTGCACCTGCTCATCCGACTCTCTGCTCCTTTCCAGTGAGTAACTCCTAACTGAGGTTCTTCACCCACCGCTGAGGGGATGCTGCCGGCCCAAGCCCTAAACGAGGTTCAGCCACTCGCTGGCTGGGAGGCCTGCATCGTGTCCAACTTGGGACCTCTGTGTTTTCACCCCTAAAACAGAGATGACAGTGCTTACCCTGTATGGTTTGGAGATTAGGGATGATCTGTGGAAGCGCCACCCCGGTGTCAGCCCCGAGCAGCAGCCCCATTAGTGCCACTTCAACATTCCGAGATGCTGCCAGACATGAGTAGCACAGGAAGGTCACATGACCAGATTCTCCCGGACCCCAATGACTCCCCTGTTGTTTCTGCTTCATGCGTGGACAGGAGAGAGAAGCCCAGGCCCTCGTCACCACCTGCCAGCAGAGAAGCCGACCAGCCTGGACTCCCACAGGAAAAGCCACCTTCACGGGGCTGGCCTCTTTTGTCTCCTGCTCCTTGACAAACTGGGTCAGGTGGCTGACGCTTCCCAGAGCTTCCTCCTCCTCCTCCTCCTCCTCGCTGTCTCCTGGGGCTGTGCGTCTGCAGGGAGAGACATGATGTGGCTCCCAGGGGGAGGGGAGGCTGCTTATAAGGACAGGAGCACATTCCCGTTGTTGGAAAATGTCCTTCAGTCAGCGCCACACTGCAGGTCTGCAGAAAGCCATTTCTCAATTTCCAGTGCACAAGAGGCACTTGCCCAGGCCAAGACAAAACTCTGTGCTTTCTCCAACAGACAGAGGCATCTGCTGTGCAAAGCCCCTTTCATTCTGCCAGGCCCGCCCCTGCGCTCCTAGAAAGGCATTCTCTATTCTCACGGTTGTCACCCGGCCCGGCACTGTCAGGCCCTGATGCAGGCCCATCTCTCCAGGTATCGGAAATGAAGCATCACCTGCGGAACCTTAGAAGATGGTGCTGACAGTTTCTTCCTGCGCTGGGAGAGCCACAGGGCAACTGCTGGAAGGGAGCCCCCTTGTGCCTGGTGCATCCCCCGAAGCTGAGGCTGATATCTGGTCTTGAGCAGTCAGGTGGGCTCTTGGACTTGGCTACAGATGAGGAACAGGGCTTGATGTGGGGGATAGGTGCACTCACTCCTCGCCGTTGTTAGGCTGAGGCTGGTGACCAAGGTTGGAGCCCCGGGGCACAGAGCTGCAGGGAGGGCCACCAGGAGCTGATGGCCATGGTTCAGGCGGGGATTTGGGGAAAGTGGCAAGGGGCCCCCGCCACCCCGATTCTGTGTGTGCCTGGCCAGGTGGACCAAGCTGCAAGGTGACTGAGCCCCTGCAGGGGGCTTGGTGGGAGGAGGTGGAGGAGGTGCCCTGCTGACAGTGTGGCCGGCCCCTTTGCTGCCTCTCACTGCACGGCCACACTGCAGAAAGGAAAGGATCCTCTTCTGCTCCACTCAAGGAGAGGTGGAATTTTAAAGAGAATAACTGGCCGGGAGCTTTGGCTCATACCTGTAATCCCAGCACGTTGGGAGGCCATGGCGGGTGGATCACTTGAGGTCAGGAGTTCGAGACCAGCCTGGCCAACATGGTGAAACCCCCGTCTCTACTAAAAATACAAAAAATTAGCTGGGCACAGTGGTGGGCACCTGTCATCCCAGCTACTCGGGAGGCTGAGGCAAGAGAATGGCTTGAACCTGGGAGGTGGAGGTTGCAGTGAGCTGAGATCACACCACTGGCTGAGACTGCACCGCTGCACTCCAGCCTGGGTGATACAGTGAGACTTTGTCTCAAAAAAAGAGAGAGACTAACTGGTAAACAAGAGGAAAGTAACAACATTTGAAATAAGGGTGGTACCAAACCTAGACTGGTTTGCGGTGGGGGGAGTGTGCTGTACACGTGTGATCACTCTGACACAGCCACTCTCTGGTGCGTTTCTTCCCTGGCACAGGCCTGTTTATGTGCCGAGGGTTTCCTGGAGGAAGGAAAGGGTTTGGGACACTCTGTTACCTTAGAGTTGTCAACCCGCCCTGCACCATCTACAGGAAGTCCCTCCCTCAGCATCGGTGATAAGAGCTAGAAACTGCAACTCTCAGCAAAAGGACAGACAGCAGGTCGTGGAGTAACATGGCTTCCTTCAGCCGCGTTTTCTTGTAACATTGAAGCGTTTTGTTACAGGCCGCTTTGCTTCAAGCCTCCGTTTCCAAGGCCCTCGGGTCCACATGAAGGGAGGGCTACTGCATGTGCAGAGCTCAGTGCAGCTCCTCCCCTCACTCAGAGGCCTTCTGTCACAGGCAGCCCTAAGAGCCCCCGTAGAAGGACAAACTGGTGATTACTGGGAGCCACCCTGTGCTGGCTTCTCACTGCAGTGTGGCTGGACCCGTTTCAAGCTCCAGGATCCGGAGGTTTCCCAATACTGAGGTCAGCCCAGTGCTGTGAGAGGGACATGGTTAAGAGAAGCTGAGCGCCTGGGCGGGCCTGTGCGCCCCGGAGCCCGCGCCTGCCCTGTGGTTCTGACAGGGCCCTGGCCTTGGGCAGTCCGCAGGAGGAGGAGCCGTGCCTTGCTCTGCTCCAAGCAGGGAGTCCCAGTGTGGGCCACTGTGGTCTCCTCGGTGACTCACAGAGACTACCTCGTCTGTCTGCCCACTCCCACAGTGCTGGTCCCCAGGGCTGAGGTCGGCAGCCCTGTCTGGGCGCTGTGGGGACCAAGAAGAGGTGCTTGGCCTGGTGTCCTCAGCTTGGATGAGGGCTCTCAGCTACCCAGCGGGGCAGGTGGGAAGGGGGGTGACCAGTCCTCAGAAGATCCTTCCTCCTGCCCTTCCCTTTCCTGTCACTTTCTTCTGAGATCTCAGCCTCTGCAGGTCTCTCGGGGGTGCAGACTCCCCATCTTGGGGCCAAGCACTTCGAGGCTGTGAGAAAACAGCTCAGTGCCTGGTTGGAGGTCAAGGCTAGTGTCAGGGCCTTTGGCTGCACCCCAGGCCCGGCCACAGAGTTGCTGCTGCCTATATGAGCAGGCTCGGGATGAAATGAATGCATGCTTCTCGGAAATTCCAGATTAGAAAATTTCCATCTCAATTAATGTAAAATAAGTTTTGAGAGGTGGGGGGAGGTGGCAGTAGGCATTGGAAGATTAAATGGCACCACCTTGGCATCTCATGTTGGTGAGAAGGCCAACCGATTATTTTTATATTACAATCCGCAGGCATTGTCAAATTGATTAATAAATTCATTGAAAACCTGTTCCTTCTTCATAGATTTAATTTTGGTAGCCAGGGAATAACTTCGCCGTGACTTTTGAGTCTCAGCTCTCTCTGTCTGATAGCCAACATGGGGTTAATTGAGGTGGCCGCGGCTCCCGGCCCTCCAGAACTTCGGCCGCATCTCTGAGGACATGGTCTTTGGTGTCCTGAGGAAACTGGGAACCGCCCTGCAGACCCTGCCCAGGTAGCTTATAAGCTGGGCAGCGTGGAGAGCCTGGGGTTCAGCTCCCCACTCATGCCAGCCAGGCAACTTGTCCCAGTGGATACCCACCGTCCTGGACTACAGGGAACTCTGAAAATTGAGCACAAAACATGGCTCTGAGCTTCCTGGCAGAGAAGGCAAAAAGGGAAAAATCCACTGGTCATGTGACCTTCCTGTGCTACTCATGTCTGGCAGCATCTCGGAATGTTGAAGTGGCACTAATGGGGCTGCCGCTCGGGGCTGACACCGGGGTGGCGCTTCCACAGATCATCCCTAATCTCCAAACCATACAGGGTAAGCACTGTCATCTCCGTTTTAGGGGTGAAAACACAGAGGTCCCAAGTTGGACACGATGCAGGCCTCCCAGCCAGCGAGTGGCTGAACACTCGTTTAGGGCTTGGCGGCAGCGTCCCCTCCGCGGTGGGCGTCTGCATGCCAGGCGGGTCCACCCTGATCGCAGCTCTCTGTCCGCTGTCCTGCTGACCTCCGACCCCTGTCAGGGGACCCTTCTCCTGGGTCACCTTAACTCCGCCCCTCTCCTTCAGTGCCTTGAACCTCAGACCACAGGGAACTCATCCTCCCATACGCCTCGGCCTCTTTCCCCTCCTCCCAGTTTCCTCCTCCTGCCTTCCCACCTGCTCATCTGTTCTCCCCTGGGTCCTTCTTTCCTTAGGAACCTCTCTTTTCACGGTGACCCCTGACCTTCTAGTTACCCAATTCCAAGGACACCCCTGAGGCCTCATTGCACCCAGCCCTGCTGCATCCAATGCCCAGTGCAAGCAGGAGGCCCCTGGCTCCAGGTGGGACAGGGAGTGTGGAGGGCACACAGAGGAAGGGGCGGTGCAGGGACTTGGGGACAGTGGGCAAGGCCACTGAAGCCACAACTCAGAACAGGAGCTGGCATTGGCCGGGGGATGGGAATCTCTGTGAGCTCCTCCTCTCCAAGCCCATTGCTGGCTCCCCCAGGGGTCTGCAATAGTCTTCGTGGGCAGGTGTCCTTCCTCCAGGGGGGCTGAACTCAGACACCCCACCCTACCCAGGGAAAGGCAACCCAGGCAACCACCCTCCCCACCCCAGCCTCACTCCCTGTGCCCCGGGCAGCCCCTCTCCCCGCCCCAGCCTCACTCCCTGTGCCCCGGGCAGCCCCTCTCCCCGCCCCAGCCTCACTCCCTGTGCGCCACCTTCACAGCCACTCAGCACCCTCTGGCCTTGACCTCACCCAATGGCAGGTTGAGGAGAAATAGACTTGGTGGAATAAGTCCTCGGCGCACCTTTCTGATTGGCCCAGCAACACACTTGCCATTAACTTTATGGCGCACTACCCAAGGACTAATTAAACCAGATGGCGGCGAAACCCGCGTGGAGGCGCCGAGACATTTTTACATTTAAGTTGATCAAAATTAGGTGGAACGGCATATGCTCGCGGAGATTAGGAATTTTTTAACTACATATTAACGGCTTTTCTTAATACTCTTCCTGGTGATCTCAGCACAATCCACCCCCTTTGTGCCATTTAATTCCTGCGATTCCCATTCTCCTGTCACCGAGACCTCGGGGCCGCGTGGTTTTGGTGTAATTTAAGTGAGTGGAATATTCAGTGCAGACATCATCACCATCGTCTGTGACATTCGCTGCTGAACGAAATGAGGGCCCGCCCCCAGCTCTCTGCAGGAGCCTTTTCCCCATTGGAGTCTGGGAGTGCCTTGGAGAAGGCCATACCCACAGCAAGGTGAGTGCAGCTCTGAACGTTGCAGGGTGAAGCCAGTCTGCACCGGACGTCTCTGCTGGCCTCTGCTTCGTGTCCCATTGTGTCTGGACTCGGGGCATGTGGCTCAGGACACGGGTGGCCCTTCATGGAATCCCCCAAATTTAGATGGAGGAGAAGCCACTGCCACGGAGGGAAATCCCTTTCAGGAGGTTGGTGGCCACAGCTCCCAGCCAGGCCAGTGCTGACCCACCTCCGGGACACTGCGTGCGGCCCTCACAGTTGTGCCAGGCAGTGCATGGTGGGAGGGGCTGTCAGGCCTCTGGGGTGCACCACCCCGTCCAGGTCCTGCTCTCAGATGGGTCTGGCTGCCTTACAGGTTTTCAAACATCTTATGTATTTATTGTTCACTTAGTTAAAATTCATATAACAAAATTAACTCTGTTAAAGAATGCATTCTGTTGGTGTTTAGTGTAGCCCCCACGCTCTACAACCCCACTGTAGCCGAGTTCTTGTTTCCATTACCCCACAAAAAGCCCCGTGCCTGTGAAGCAACCCCTCTCTCTGCAGCAATTCCCCCAGCCCCGGGAGCCTCTGCTCTCCCAGACCTTCAGAAGCAAAGGCTGCAGAGGCCTCTCCAGACTGGGCACTCACATGTCCCCCTGAGGTCCTCTCTCTCCTGACCCCGGCAGGGAAGCCAAAGCAACCACTACAGGGCCCAGCTGGCACAGGCTCCAGGCCCAGCCAGCGCCGGCAGGTGCTCGGCACGCCCCATCCTCCCCAGGTCCCAGGCCCCGGGTCCCTGACTCCAGAGAGTCGTGGCCACTGGGACGGCTGCCACATGCAAGATGGGAAGCAGCCCTGACACCCCCACCTCCTCCTGGGATGCGCCCCTGCCCTGCCTCTGCTGTCCTTCCTCAGCTGCCTGAGGGCTGACTGGTATGAGCCCAGGCTCCTAGAGGGTATCCCAGGAGCAAACTGTGACCTGGCCCTGGGCCCTGGAGCCCATGCTGCTGTCCACCGAGGACACTGGGCTGCTCTGTCCCACACGCAGGCATCCGGGTTCTGATGGCCTGCCGGGCCCTAGGCCACCATAGGCCTTAATTGCATCCTGGTGGGAGTTAGCCCCTTGCGTGGGGCACGCACAGACCCGGGCCTAGACTGGGGCACCGGGATGCCCACGTCCAGCAGCTGCGGTGAGGCCGGCCCGCCTGCTTCCCAGGGCCACCTCTGCCACGCCGCCTCCTCCCTCTCCCCGCCCGCTCTGTTGGTTGCTCCTCCCCCACCCTCTCTGGGCAGGCACGGCCGGGGTGGGGGTGAGGTTCTGGCAAAGCCCCCTCTGTTTTCCAGCCCAGTGGTGCTCACATGTGACGGTGCAGGGGCAGCCTCGTGAAAAGCCCCTTTGTGTCTCCTCCCTAATTAAGAAATAGCAGCAGGCTCCGGGGGCCCAGGCCCCACGTCCTCGCTGAACGCCGGCCGTGGTCACAGGCGGCTGAGGACTTCAAGGAAGAATCCCCCAGGCCCAGCAGGCAGCCCTGCAGCTTCCCTGGGGCTCCTCTCACATTGTCAGGCCACCCTGTAGGTCTGGGAGGCCTTCTCCGCCCTCGGGTCCCAGGAGCTGAGACGGTACCCGCAGGAGCCATGTGGGATCTGGGTGTCTGTACCTGGGGTTTCAGACCTGATTCTCCCTCCTGTACTGTGGGGTCTCCCTGAGACTCAGCCCTCCCTCTCTGTGAAATGGGGAGAATAAGGCCCCCTGCCCTGCAGAATCCAGGTGCAGAGAGCCAGAAGTCCCTGCAGGCCTGGACAAAGAGGTGCCCGTCCTCCCCAAACCAAGGCAGGGGGATGTCTGAGAGGGTGTCCTGAGTCCACCTCCCCCTGCCCCACCTGGGATGTCCGTCCATGTCTCCTCTGCATAGCTGCCCATGCCCTCAGGAAAATGAGGGCTCTTGTCTCTTTTCCAGAACCCCAGATTCTGACGCAAAGGCTCGGAAAGAACCCACAGTTATCACAGCGTTACTGTCACTGAGCGAGCCTTAATCTGCAGCCTGAGAGGTCAACTCAGAGCAGGGGTATGGAGCAGGGAGGGCTGACCGAGGGGAACCCTGAGAGACCCCTGACAAGAACGGGGAGCCTGCAGAGGAAACTGGTCCCCTAAGGTCACGGTCATGCCCAGCGAGGCTCCAGCCCAGCTTTCTGGAGTGCTGTGCCTAGGGTCACCCTGGGACAGGCAAGTGGTGTCACCTCTTTTCCTGAAGACACTTTACACCCATGTGGAAGAGGAGAACAGTACTTTTCACTCATCTGGAGGAGGGACAGAGACAAGAGCCACTCCTTCCCCCTTTCTTCCCGAGGTGACCAGGCAGCCGGCGGTCCCCAGCTCACCTGTCCATCAAGAGCTGTCGGCCACCCTGGAAGGAGAGCTCAAGTCTGCAGTGTGGCCGGGAGGACGCCCGGGGTCTCCACTCACCGGCCTGGACCTAGCACAATCAACAGCCTTCAGTGGCTGACCCCAGGCCGAGAGCTATAGGGTAGTTTAAATTTGAAAATTAACATGAAATCAAAAGAGACAGGGTAATTTTTCATTCTGCTTGAAAGGTTATTTGCTTTCTCAACTGATGCTTAGTGTACTGATACATGATGTCAAAAGGTAAATGATTTTAAACCAGATTCAATTTAAATTTCATTACATATTTGTAGGAGACAGAGGCTCCAAGAATCCCGCGTCTTCCCTTTGAGAACCTTTCACTTTGGATGCGTCTGGCGCCTGATGCTCAGATCTGTTTATTGTACGATCACGTAGTCGCACGGGCCACGCTTCCCTCGCTCAGAATCGGAGCGTCCGTGAAACAGGCTGTGGTCTGCAGGGCAGCCCCTCAGGCATCTCGCCGCCACTGACCCTGGGTCTTCTCTGTCATCCCAGACAGCACACAGGTCCTTTGATGTGAAGGGGGGATGCCCTCTGTGAATGCAGGCTCAGGCTGTGGGTCTCCTGTGGCTGGAGGCCAGGAGAGAGGGATGGGTGGTGGGAGGTGGGGACAGGCGGGAGGCCTGGAGTGGGACCAGAAGCAGCTCAGCTGAAACTGGGGGCGGTGGCGGGCAAATCGCATTCTTCTTGGAGCCCTGGGCTCCTCACGGGCCACTCGAGTGTTCTGAGCAGCTGAGCCCTTCAGGGCCTCTCTGCGGGGGGGAGGTGAGCAGAGCAGGTCCTGTGCCTCTTTCCCATCCCAGTCGTGGCTGCACCTTGGACCAGTCACCCAACCTCTCTGTGCCATGGAAACGGTAATGGCAGCGCCACTGTGCTGAGTGGGAAAGTGTCCCTTCAACATTCATGTCCCCTGGAACCTCAGAATGTGACTTTATTTGGAAATTGGGTTGTTGCAGATGGAATTAGTTAAGATGTGGTCACTCTAGAGTTGGATGGGCCCTGAATCCAGTGCCCGGTGTCCTTAGAAGATGCAGAGAGACACAGACCCAGAGGAAACGCCCTGTGGAAACGGTGGAGATGGGGGTGAGGGGCCTGCTAGCCAGGGATTCGCGGGGTGGCCAGCCACGCTGGGAGCTGGAGGCCACGTGTTTCCCCTGGAACTCCCGGAAGGAACTGGCCCTGCCAAGACTTTGTGGAATTCTGGCCCCCAGAACTGTGTGAAGGTAATTGCTACTGTGTGAGATGCCGGGTTTGTGGGATTTTGTTATGCAGACACAGGCCACTAACACACCACCCTCGGGGCAGGTGTGAGGGTCCCAGGATGGAGCCCGGCCCGGGCGACACTGGGAATGTGTTGGCCGCATCTGTCCTTCTGTCCGTTCCACCGTGCACAGGCTCACCCCGAAGGCCTGGGGCCCAAGGCTGTTCCAACACCCACCACTTACCCTTCTGGCTGGTGAAGTGGCCAACTGCCATCTGATTCCGCAGGTGGGGCACCCTATTGGAGAAAGCGTTTCTGGGGTGGCCCCTGCCCCCAACAGTGCCCTCGTCAAGGAAGGAGAGCCAGAATGCCTGCTGTCGGGGACTTGAGATTAATTTGGTGGTGGTCCTAGACTGATGTGAGGGATCTGGAGACAGACCAGGTGTGGAGGGGCTTTGGGGTAGAGCTGGGGGTGGCCTTACTTGGCCTCATGAGCAGGAAGTGGGGACATGGAGTGCTCAGACCAGTGCAGAGGGGCAGAGAGAGCCTGGTGGGCCCAGGGGAATGGGCAGCCTTCCCTGATGTTGCCAGAAACTGCTTTCACGTCCTCTGGTCTGGTTTAGGGGCCCCTAAACAAGGGGCTCTGGAAGGTCGGGAAAAGTCCACTGTCTTGCAGACCCTGGGCTTCAGCAAATCCCTCAGGCCAGGGCCAGGGGGGTCCCAGTGTGGGATGACAGGCTGTGATCCAGGCAGGTGAGGACCTGTCCCCACCATAAGCAGCCAACCCCTGGAAGAGCCCAGGTGACTGAGTTCTGCCTGTGTTCCAAAGATGTCTCTTTGTAGGGGATGTGCGCGTGGGAGGTTGGAATTTTCTTTGGAAATTAATTGCCTGTTGAATTCTTCCCACCATGGCCGTAACCATGCAGGATCCGGGGCATGTGGGGAGGGCTGCGAATGAGCTTCCTCTGGCCCATTTAGTCAGTTATTACCCTACCATCGCTCCTCTGGCTTTATTTACCCAGCAGGACGTTGTTCTTAAAGGCACATCTGGGCACTTTTAAAAAATAATGTCAGTGCATTCCAGGAACCCCTCTTCCCGATTTGGGTTTGTTTTATTTTGCAATATCAAACAGTGAGGAATGGAAGGTTCCAGATCACAGCCCAGGGACCCCTGGGGTTAAGTTTGCAGACACTCTCTTGCCAGGCAGCCAGCTTGCTTCCTGTCTGACTTTTGCTCGCCTTTGCCTCCACCTCGCGCTCCCATTTTCTCTCCTTTCTGCATTGCTAATGATATTGTTTGTTCTCGGTGCCACACAAAAAAAGCACAAGATAATCACCCAGGCATTAGTCATCATTAAGCTGGTGATAAAAACAAAAAAAATTCTAAAGTGCTCTTTCCAGGATGGGTGTCGTGCCTGCGATGAACGGTGTTTTTGCAAATGTGGGTTTCAGGGATCCATCCCGCCAGCCATATGGGAGACGGAGGATGCGGGGCCACAGACGGACCTGATCCATTAGGTGTAAAAGGTAAATACGGCGAGAAGGTTCCACTGCCACCTGGAACTGCCCCGGTCTTCATTGGATTTGTCATTAAAGCATCGTACTCACTTCTGGGTGCCGTCGGGGTTCCTTAGCAGGGGCTCTCCGCTCTCACCCAGCGTCTGTCAACTTGGAGTTGGCATCGGGGCCAGGATGAGCCTCGTGTGGAGGGAGGTGGAGCTGTAGCTCCTGCTCAGACCAAACTCGGGGTGGGGTTTAGACTACAGGGAGGACAGAGGCTGAACTCCCCGCCAGCCGTGTCCACGCTCCGGATGGGGAGGGCGTGGTTACTGCCCTTGTGGCTATCCTCCTTCGGATACGTATTCTAAGAATACTTGTCTGCAAGTAACGGAACACGTGACCAGCACTGGCTTAAACAGCGAGGACGATTTTTGTTTTTGTTTGTTCCCACGTAGAAGCTGGAGGTCAGCAGCCCAAGGCTGACGGTTGCTATCCAAGACTGGAAGCTCCCCCCGCCCCTCCCTCTGTCCCCCATGTCTACCTGTGGTCTCGGTGGCAGAGCCTGTGGCAGTTCTGTGCCTTGTATCTGTAGGCAGGAAGGGCAGCAGCTGCCTTGTAGGCTCTGAACAGGTATGAGGCTCCCGGAATTCTGTCTGTGCCCGCAGGCTGGGGGGGATGCAGACGCCCCAGGGCCGGAGGCAGCCGTCTCCCATCCACTGGCGCCGGCAGCCCCAGGGCTTGGCTCTGTCCTTAGCGTCTCCTTCCATCAGTGGCTGGTGGGCTCCCTGGGGCAGTGGTTGTGACTCTACACTTGTGTCCTCTGCTTCCGGAAACTGAGGCTGCCTGGGGTGGGCACGGGGCCAGGAAAGGTTAGGCCCCACCCATGAGAGGCAACCTGAAGTCCTCCCCAGGCACAGGGCCTGAGTCCTCTCATCCACCCCGGGGATGGGAGAGACTGCCTGGACACCATCTGGGAGGGCCTGCCTGGGGTTTTGTGGCCCCTCGTGGAGGGTCACCTGGGCCTATGGGTGGAAGTTTAGGGGCCAACTGTAAGTCTGCCCAAGGAGCCCACATGCCCCAGGCTGGCCTGTTCCTCGGTGACTCTGGCTGGGAGGCCTCCCTGCAGGGCCCTCCAGCTCTAATATATCGTGGGTTTGCTGTCTACCACGTCCCTGTCCTGGGTGACTAGAGGGTGGGGCTGCTAAGCACAGGGCAAGACACTTCCAATGGGAGGCCAGGAATAGCCTGAAGGGGCTGCGGCCGCTAGAGCCCCCCATGGAGGGGCTGCATCTGTTCCTTCCCAGCAGGAGACCCAGAGCCCATAGATCATGGTGGAGAATGGCCAGACTGGATGGGGGCAGCCAGGGAGCCGCTGGTGCCAGTGTCAAGGCTTCCAGCTCATGGGTCTCCATCCCCTCCCTTGCCGCTCGTGCCATAGAACCCTGCTGCACTCTGCACGGAGCCTCTGCTGGAGGTGGCCTCGGCTCTGTGGGCACTTCGTGGTGCTTGGCTCCTGTGCTCACTGGCTTTGTTGCGGGACAGGGCTGGTGGGCCAGTGGGCAGGGCTCCACCAGGGCCAGTTTCACTTGCACATCATCCAGGGGACCCCACGGGGTAGGATGAAACTAGCCCCTGAGTCAGCAAACTCCCCTGGGCCCTCCTGTGTGGCCAGCTCCCAGCATTCCGCTGGGATATGGGGGTGAATCACTTACCTCCTGGCTCTTGGCTATTTGAGAAGGAAGGAAGCTTTGGATGGAAAACGTTGGGCCTCCTCTGCTCCTGGGACCCCTGATGGCTGCCCCTAGCCCCTGACTCTCTGCCTTCACCCACATGGGGCTTGGTGCCGCATCCCAGGTGCCACTCCTAGGCCTAGGCTCAGGCCTGCTTGGGCCAGGTCAGCCGCCTGGACTGACCCTAGCCCCTCTGTGCCCAGCTTGGGCCAGGGCTGCACAAAGGAGGCATCCCGGGGGTCCAGGAAGGAGCCACTCCCAGGAACCCCTATTCCTGGGCAGCCCAGACTTACTACCAAGAGGCTTTAGTGGGAAGCATGATCCCAACAGCTAAAAATAGGTCAGGCAGACGCAAGGCTAGTTTGGGTGTGAACGCAGGGTCCTCCCTGCAGAGAGACTGGTGAGAAGTGTGCCGGGGCTCAGGCAGCTTGCATTGGCCTTTGAAGGCACTGCAGGCTGCCCACGCGAGGTGCCCACAGCTGCCACTGCACGTGCTCCCAGCCTGCCCTGCGGCCGGGCCGGCCTGTGATGCCTGTTCAGAGGGCGGAAGCAGGGCGGGAAGATAGATAGCACGATGCCGCCTTCCCCCATTTTTTATTGCCACTGATCTTATTTTAGTCCATTATGGCTGCTTTTTCGGGATTTTCTCTCCTCCATCCCGTCTGGCCAGATTTCCTTTGTGCGACTGGCAGCCCACCGCTTCCGATGCTGACCTTAGGGCCTTCATCTCCACGGGCCTCGGGATTCTGTCTCAAAAGCCTGCATGGCTTTGACAGCCTGGGGGCTGGTGGGAGACTCTGCTGGGCTGTGCCTTTGGCATTTGGAGTGGAGAGGAAGCTCCTCTTCCAGGCGTGGGCTTATGTGAGCTCCATGCAGACCTCAGAGATGGAGACACCCTGCCCTTCACTCCCCAAGGCCACTCTGAGGAGCCCAGCAGCACCTTGGCCTGGACGCTTGGTCAGGGACACTCTGCTGGACACTTGGCAGTTGAAACAAGACCTTAGTGGCATCCAGGAAATTCTGGAACATTCTCAGCCTGAGATACAGAAGAGACATCAGCCCCACCCTCCTCCCAAAACAGATGGCATAGCTTGAAGCTGGCGCCTCCATCCACAGCCCACCCTGCCTCCTGGCCCCTGCGGAGGCACGGTGATGTGTGCGGCTCTTTCCCCCCTTACTCTCTCCGCCTGTGGACCAGGCATCCTGAGGTCGCCCCTGCAGATGTGTGGAGATATGTGTGGCTCATTCCCCCCTTACTCTCCCCACCTGTGGACCAGGCATCCTGACGTCACCCCTGCAGAGGCGTGGGGTGATGTGCGTGGCTCATTCCCTCCTTATTCTCCCCACCTATGTACAAGGTGTCCTGAGGTCTCCACTCCCGCCACCCTGCCTCCCAGATCGCTGTCAGGCTGGACAAGGGCACCAGGTGCCCCTCAGTGCAGATTTGGAGAATCTGTACCGGGCACCAGCCTTGGCAGGTTTCAGGGGTCTCTGCGCTCACCCTTTCCTGGGTGGTCTCGGTCACTGCCAGGGGAGCCAGTGGCCTCACCTTACCAATGGAGAAACTGAGGGGTGCATGTCCATGGCCCTGCCCAGGAGCTCCCAGCATGAAGGGGCTGTCCAGGGCTGGGACCCCGGTCTGGCCTCCTCTCTTTGTCTACCCTGCTGCCCTCCTCCATCTGTGTGTGGTGCCCTGAGCTGGGACTGTGCCATCTGTGCCTTTGGGGAGGTCTCCTGCACCCTGTCCAGGAGCCGAGGGAGCTTTCCACCTGTGGGATCCCTCGCTCTGTACCCTTGGCTGGCTCCAAAATCCTTCTCGGGGAGCACAGTGGGAGCAGATGCCCCAGCCAAGCCTTCCAGGAGCTGTCGCCCCAGACACATCTGTATACTGGCCACCTGGAGCCCTCAGAGTCCCTGGTCCACAAAGGAGAGGCGGGCCGGCTTCGGTGTGCCACCTTGCTCACTCCCGGTTAACTTTGCATGTCGGCCTCATGAGGCTGACCACAAAGGGCGGCCGCTGCCCCAGAGCTCCTGCGGGTGCACCCTCATTGGTCCCTCCTTCCCGGTCCTCACAAGAAGAGACAATGTCCCTGAGTGCATTTGCATGTCGATCACGCGGCCATTATGTATCTCGGAGTTTTCATCATGAGAAGAATGAGATAATCATGTTGTATATACTGAATAGACTTAGAAAGATTGCAAGACGGCACTTTCATTGGAAGAAGGGAATTAGTTTAAAAATATGCTGTCAAAATATGTTGTTCTAAATGCTGAGTTGATGGTTCTTTTGTTTTGCTTTGTTTCTTGAATGTGTCATTAGAAAAAATTAACAATGACATCAACTGTGAGATGGGACTGCAGTTCCTCTGAAAGGGGGAGGGTGCTCAGTTGTCCTTGGGATTTGCTTTAAGTATTCCTTTCCCTTAAAAGATTGTATCTCGTTATGAGGCCCACCATACATTTAATTTTTCCATTTATTGAAAGTCAGAGGTGTGCATTTGAAGAACTCAGATGTAAGGGACTTCGCTGTAACAGCCCCACCCAGTGCCCCTGTGGGCCCTTGCCGGCCTCCCCTGGGTCAGTTGACCAGGCCATGTGGTTCACCCTCTGAAGGCTGTGGCTCTGGGATGATGCCAGATGATGCCCGTGGCACCCCCTCTGGCTGGCCATCACTTCCTCCTCTGTAAGTGTCAAGGTCCACGTAGAACCCAACTGTAGCCCAGGCCTAGGGGGTCTCTGAGACCTGCACCTGCCCAGTTCTTACAGTGCGGCTGCTACTCCTGTGTTTCTGAATGGATGAGCAGCCATGGTGTCGCCTGGCACCTGCTTATGGGGTAGGGCAATGCCAGGGCAGCAGGGGTGAGGGGCAACGGGACCGTGGACAGTCATGTGGACTCCTGAACTGTTTTTGCAGCTGCCCAGACACAGCCAGCCACTCTCCGTGCACGGCCTCCAGACGGGAACGTTCAGGAAGGACGTGTGTGCACAGTCCTTGGGGCAGAGAGTCAGGCCAGGTACTGACTTTCAGCTTCCTTGCAGCTCTTGTGAGGCAGCCTGGAAGGGAGGTGAGGTCCTACCGCAGGGCCTGTCGGAAGCCCTGTGGGAAGCTGCATCCCACCCAGGCTGGAAGTGGCAGGAGGATCCAGGGCTCCGCTGGCCCCTGCCCCAGCTCAGACCCTTCCTGGGTCAGCCTCTGTCGTGTGGTTGAGGGGAGCAGCTGTGGGTCCGGCGATGGTGGCCGGGAGGTCAGAGGTGGGTGCCTGAGATGTACTGAGTGTTTCAGGGCTTGGCGGAGCCTGGCACGAGGCTTCAGGCCCTGTTACATTCGGGCAGCCCTAACAGGTCCAATCTTGCCTTCCCAGGCACGCTCTTCTTCAGGCACTTCTGAGATGCACTTTTACTACTTTTTTTTCCTCCTCTCTGGAATCGGGAATGTCACGTTACCCTTGGGGCGGGGCACCAGACAGGCAGATGAAAGTGGCATAGGCAGAGCTGACTTGGCCGCCTGGGCCCCCCGGTGCCTCCCTTCTCCTCCTCCAGTGGCCCCGCGATGTCTCTGATGGCGATGATGACGTTGGTTCTCAGGTAAGGACACTGAAGTTCAGAGGCCCCGGAAACTCATGAATTAGGAGCCTGGTGTGGTCCTGGTACCTGACAAGCTTCGAGTGGAGTGAGATGGGAGTGGGCTTGGGGGCTACTGCGGAGTTGCAGCGAGGACCCCAGTAGGGCCTTGGGGCATGAGTCGGTGCCACCTGGGTGCATCATGTCTCCAGGAAACAGGTCCGCTCTGAGGGTCCGTTCCCCAATGCCTGTGCATAGCCATGGCCATAGTGAGGAGGCACCCCTGGAAGGGTGGCCCCTGCAGCCCAGCACCTCTGCACCCTGCACTGGCTGCCTCCAGCCACTGCACCCAGCCCCGCCCTGTGCGCACCCTCCTCACCACACTCCTTCATGGGGCCCTCAAGGGTGGTCTTCATCCCCTAGGAGCCTAGGGCTTGAGCGCAGGAGTCTGGGCCTGTGCACCTGCCCCACTTGTGATGTGGCCTCCGGGACTGTGGCTTGTCAGGTGCTTAGGGAGTTTGCATCATTAACCGATGCTTTGAGTCAACAAAGACATGGTGTGAGTGTGATTGCAGGTCAGGGCTGTGGAAAGAACCAGGAACACCCTGAAAGCGGAGTGGCCCCAAGTGTGCACGCAGGGCTGGTGGGCCACTCGGCAGCTGTGTGCTTGCACCAGGAGCACTGGGGGAGAAGTTGGGGGTCCGTGGAGCCCCTTGCCTGGCTTTGCTTTCCTTGAGGCCCAGAGGCCCTGCTCTGGGAGACACAGTCCCATTGTGACCTGGAGAAGGAAGGGGGTAGCAGGGAGACAATGAGGGGGTAGATTTCAGGTAAAAGCCCCGCCTGGAGAAAGGCTCACGCTGGGGGACACACGGGGCACAGGGCAGCTGCCTGATAGGGGCTTGCCCTTGAAGGCACGAGAACCCTCTGAAGAGCCCTCACAGGGCAGTGACTGCTTAAACCACCTTCACATTTGAGAGCTGGCTCTGACTCTGCATGCCTAGGACCTGGGTAGAGGCAGAGAAATCAAGGTGGAGGCTGTTGAGGGGTGTCCAGGCAGGAGATGGGGTGTCAGGCAGGAGACGGGGGTGTCCAGGCAGGAGACGAGGGTGTCAGGCAGGAGATGGGGGTGTCCAGGCAGGAGACGGGGTGTCAGGCAGGACACGGGGTGTCCAGGCAGGAGATGGGGTGTCAGGCAGGACACGGGGTGTCAGGCAGGAGATGGGGTGTCAGGCAGGGATGGGGTGTCAGGCAGGAGATGGGGGTGTCCAGGCAGGAGACGGGGGTGTCCAGGCAGAAGTCCAGGGGTCTCCAGCCAGGCCGAACTGTGGCAGAATCAGGATTTTCCATAGAGACAGGATGATGGGTTGGGTGTGTGGACAGGGAGGGTGTGTGTTCAGGCCCCCTCAGACCTCCGTCCTCCCATGGGTGCTGTGGGAGTGGTCGTGGCCCTTGAGTCACAGTGAGCCTGGAAGGCACATGTGGAAGAAAACTCTGGAAGAAAGAGCTTCCAGGTAAGAGTTGGGGCATCTGGGACCTCCCTTCTCCCTTCACGGGGTGTTGGACACCCCCTGAGGACTGAGCTCGTGGCTGCAGGGGCCGTGGGCCCTCTGGACACTCCCTGAGGACTGAGCTCATGGCTGCAGAAGCCGTGGGCCCTCTGGACACTCCCTGAGGACTGAGCTCGTGGCTGCAGAGGCCGTGGGCCCTCTGCTTTGTGGGGCTGGGCCGAGTAGGGTGAGGGAAGCCCTGACGTCTGCAGACCCTCCTGTGCTGATGACCTGTACCACCTGCTCTGTCTCCATGGCTACTCGGAGAGGAGGAGGCTGGGACTGCATCACCTCCATTTTTGCATGCATGAGAAATTGAGTGTAAGTCTCCTCTGCTCCCTTCCTGTGACATCCGAGCATGGTCGTTTAACAAATGGGGTATCAGGAGTCTTGGTGCTGCCTGTTCCTTAAATGTCTTCCTGAGAAAACACAGAGTGAAGGAATGTCCGGAGGGCACAGAGGCCGTCACCTGCTAGAGCCCAAGGAAGGAATACACCGGGGTGCTGTCCTGGGGCCGGCATTCGACTGAAAGGATTGGCTTCAAGTCTTGGCTGACCACTGGAGACTCTGGCCAGGGACCTTGGGATGGTTCAGGGGAACCTACTGTAGGTTTACAGAGAGAGAAGCTGAGGCCCAGGGTGGAAACCAGGGTGAATAGGGCTCCTCCCGTCTCCTCGCCTGCTACAGGGTGGGCAAGAAACCAGTGGTTTCCCTGGCTCCCTCCCCTCCCATCCCTTCTGCTAGGCGACCCTCCTCCAATGGGCTCCCGTCTTTCCTGTCCAACCGTCCATGTCACATGGGACCTGCTGTCTTTGGGCCAGGGGTCATGGCCACCTGGTCCACACCTGACCACCAGGCCCACCCCTTCAGGGGCACGGTGGCAGAGGGAGTTCCCCAGAAATGAGGTTTGGGGCAGGAGAGGTGACCCCAGTGCATGTGGCTATGAGGATCGACAAAGCAGGGGAGCAATGTCCCTTGGGTTCCAAATGAGTGGCTGAGATGTCACAGTGACATGAGAGACTGAGCGTCCATTGTACAAGGACCGCCCTGTGCCAAACGGTGCCCCTGCCTGCCCTGCCCCCAGCCTTGTCAGGAGACTGGCCACACTCACAGACATGCCAACCGGGAAGAGCTGGCCATGGGTGTGTGGGCAGCCTCAGGGAATCAGTCAGAGGGTGGCTTGAGTAGCCGGGAGCCGCCACACTGCCTGCCGACGTGGCTGGGCCTGTTTCAGATCCAGGAAGTGGGGGTCTGCATGGGGGACCTTCTGGTTTTGTGATGAGCTGAGTGGCCCCTGGCCAACACTTCTGGCCTTTCATGGAGCTCAGATGTGTAGCCGCAGGAGCTGAACCCCAGCCCCAGGCTTGTCCTGCCCTGGCTATGCCTCCTGGGAGCCTGTCCTGGGCAGGGGGTGGGGCTGTGATGAAGACTGGGCAGGTGAAAGGCCTGGGCACCGGCCTGCCTGTCCCCTCCCTGGAGCGGACAGCGAGAGGGGCTTCTTTCTTGCAGACAACGTGAATCTTGCAGCCTCGGCAGGCAGCTCCTGACACCCGCCCCGGTGCCCTGTGGCCTGGGATCTGGTGGACTTCTAGGTCCCTGAGGCTGCAGTGGGTCTTCCCTGCAGGTGCAGTTGACATGTGGGTTACTGACGTGGTTTGGCATTGGCATCAGGTCGGGGTAGCTGGCCTTCACCCCTCAGCTTACCGGCTTTGTGCAGGGGACTCTAGCCAGGACCCTCCCTTTCTCACTAGCAGGGGAAATGCCTTTAGACCCCCAGCATGTCCCGTTGCTGAGCTGTCTCGCGCCCCAGACCACATGCCTCTTGGGAATAGAAAGCAGTTTGTACAGAGAGGCTGTCTGGGACTGCCCTCAGGACTCTGCACTCTCTAATCTTGGGAGGCAAGGCTGGGAGGTTGATCCTGGAGGAAGACACAGCAGATGCCTCCCACCCCTCAACTCCCCCGGAAGGACTGATGGGCCTGGCAGGGCAGGAGAGGGTGGACGTCCCACAGTCAGAGACACCACGGAGAGGACTTCATGCCCAGCACATGCCGGCACAGCCGGCGACACTTCTGGATCTGATTCTGCAGCTGAGCTCCCATTTCCTGTCTGCACAGCTGGTCACTGTGCAGCCAGAGGAAGGTGGGTGGCTCCCTTCTGAGCCCTGTCCTGGGCACCCTGCCTCCCTCCTCCTGACGAGGAACCCCTTGGTGCTTTCTGTTCTCTGATGAAGAGGAGGGATCTCCGTGCCTTTTCTTCTCCTCAGAACCATCATAAGCTGGGCTTCCAGGGGTTTTTCTCAGAGATTATGCAAATGTGACCCTTGCCTCTGGGCTGCACGGCCGGTACTCTTTAGGAGATTATGGAGGCCGCACGTCTAATCTTCAGCATATTTACCTTTTATTTACTCTGCACCTTTTCAGACTGTGGCCAGCTCTGACAACTCAGATCTTTCCGGCGAAGAGTACATGTTGGAAATATGTACTACATGTTCTCAAGAGACCATTTCCCTCCTGCTCAATCCCAAGGCTGTTTGTGTACCCAGCAAGGATTTATTGTGTCTTCAGGATAGTCTCTTTGTTATTTTGGTCTCAGGTTTTAAAATATTGGGATCAGTCAACGATTATGCACGGTCGCTGTTGGGGTTAGTGGGGCAGGTGGGATGGGAGACCTCAGGCTGCAGACACTGAAGTCACGTCCAGCCTCTGCTCTACTGCAGGCATAGGGTGTGGCCCACCCAGTCGCTGGGGGCCTCTAATGCAGCCGCCGTCTCACACATGGTTTCCAGGTCACCAAGAAAGGGGAAGAAGAAGAGGAGAATGGCACAGGAGGTCAGGCCTGGAAGGAGCTGGGCCACTTCTACATGAAATCTTTCAGCAAGGAATGGTGCCCCTGCCCCGGCTCCCATTGGAAGACGGGCTGGGAGCATCTGAGGAATTAGTCCCAGGATTTGGAGGACACAGGACACACACTGTCTTTGCAACAGGGAGATCATATCTTCTCCACATCCAGGGAGAGAAAGTTGAGGCCAAGAGACATCCAGACACTTGCCAAGGTCCCACCACCGCCCATGGGTGGCAGAGCTTTAAGTGGGCCCAGGGTGTTGAGTTCCAAGGCTGTTCCCCTAAATGCTGCCAGGGGAAGGGGGTTTGCTGACAGGTGGGTGCACAGGTGCCCCTATGCAGTGTCCGTCTTGGGAGCAGAGGCCCTGGGAGCAATCCCTGGGAGGACTATGCCCGCTGCCGCCCATCCCAATGGGGTGACTGGGGTCTCAGGAGGTGGCCCTGAGGAAGGGTGAGGGACCGGGGGTGATTAGGGCACAAGGAGCAAAGAATGGAAATCTCATCGATGCCCTGGTCTCCCGTTAGGTGTGAGGGGAGGAGTGCAGCCGTCAAACCCTTGGCTCTCACCTGGGACCTCAGAATTGTGTCCAAGCCCTGTGTCTGCAGAAGGCAACCCCAGCCCAGCTGGCACGGAGGTGGCAGGGCAGGCCCCCGTGGGGCTCTCTCAGTGCGAGGTCTTCAGCGTCTTGGCCTCCAGGCTGCAAGTCTGAGGTCCAGCTGGGGCCTTGCCCATCAAAGATGTCGGCAGGATGTCTTTTGGTTATTTGAGTCAAAGCTGGATCCCACCACATTCTGAAATGCCAGGAAGGGGTCGCACCCCAAGCAGTGAGGCCCTCGGGAGATGACTGTAGAAGGATCTGGAAGGGTCTGGGAGAAGGACACCCCAGGGATCCTTTCCCAACTCGAGGCCACCCTCTGGGCATCTTGGTCCCTGGCCAGAATGAAATTTCACATTGAGCTGTTGCCCGGAGAAGAACATTTTTTTTTTTTTTTTTTTGAGACGGAGTCTCGCTCTGTCGCCCAGGCTGGAGTGCAGTGGCCGGATCTCAGCTCACTGCAAGCTCCGCCTCCCGGGTTTACGCCACTCTCCTGCCTCAGCCTCCCGAGTAGCCGGGACTACAGGCGCCCGCCATCTCGCCTGGCTAGTTTTTGTATTTTTTTAGTAGAGACGGGGTTTCACCATGTTAGCCAGGATGGTCTCAATCTCCTGACCTCGTGATCCGCCCGTCTCGGCCTCCCAAAGTGCTGGGATTACAGGCTTGAGCCACCGCGCCCGGCCAAGAAGAACATTTTTGCATTTCCCCAAACCTTATTTTTCCTTTTCCCACCTGTCCTTTCTTGCTGCGCAGAGAAGTCAGTGTCCAGAAATATGAGAAAATGGGGAAGCAGCAGCCATGTGGATGACAGCTGTTGTCACCATGTTTGGTGGAAGGGATGGGGCTGGCACGTTGTGGAGAGCATGGGCCATGGTTTGTGGGGTCAGAGTGGGTCAGCACCCCAAAGTTAGCAAGGATCCCTCAGCACCTGCATTTCCTGGAGCTGGGCTGATGACGTAGAGAACGAGCTCTCCTTTCAGAAGAGCCCGCAGGGTCTCCTTCCATTGCTACCCTCACAGCAGGGGCAAGAATGCAGGTGAGGCAGGGCCAGGCAGGTGAGGGGGGGGCAGGCAGGTGAGGGGGGGCAGGTAGATGAGGGGGGTCAAGCAGGGGCCTCTCACCCTGGGATCCCAGCCCAGCAGCTCTTACCTGGGAACGTTCTGCTCTGTCCACAGGCAGATAGGTGAAATGAGTAAGTCAGTTGAGGTGGGTCAGGAAGGTGAAATATGTAAGTCAGGTGAGGTGGGTCAGGCAGGTGAAATGAGTAAGTCAGATGCGGTGGGTCAGGCAGGTGAAATGAGTAAGTCCGATGCGGTGGGTCAGGCAGGTTAGGGCTGATAGGCCAGTGAGGGGGCAGGCAGGTGAAGTAGGGCAGGCGAGTGAGGTGGATCAAGCAGGAGAGATGGCACAGGCAGGTGAGGTGGGGCCGGGCCTTCCTCTGGGGGTCCGCAGAGGGCTCCCATGGGGGTAACCCTGCATGGCCAGCTCTAGGACTGAGGAGTGTGGAGGCAGAGAGGAGGGGCCATGTCAGCTGAGCAGCAGGTCCAGGACAGCCTGGGTGGGTGGGCAGGGCAGGCTGGAGGGCAGGACCTGAGGAAGGCTGTAGTTGAGCCCATAGGGCCCTGGAAAGTGCCTGTGCCCAGAGCCAAGCAGCTCCTCCTCCAGCTTCACTTCCGGGAATGTCTCTTCCTCCAGCTTCACTTCCCGAATGTCTCTTCCTCCAGCTTCACTTCCCGAATGTCTCTTCCTCCAGCTTCACTTCCGGAATGTCTCCTCCAGGTGCTTGATGGGGCTGCCCTGTGGGGTGTGGGGAGGTTGAAGGAGAGGCCATGCCCCCTCCACTGTCCTTTACCCTGGGAACAGGGGCAGGGGGAGGCCTGGCTCTAGCGGGCACTGAGAAAGTGGGCTCTGCTGCACGTCAGGGACACGGAGCTGGGAGCCGCAGAAGCAGCTTCGCTCAGAGACTGGAGGTTTGGCCTTGGAGGGATGGAAGTCGGTGCCCATTGTTTGTCTGGGGGGTCCTGGAGGCTGAGCAGCAGCCCCGGCACAGACGTCTTAGCTCCTCTGTCCTCTCCTTCCTAGTTATGCTGGTCACTCGTGGGTCCCCAGCCAGCTCTGTCACCCCAGCCAGCGAACAGGGAACATTCGGGAACATCACCTCTCCCCAACCTTGAGCAGCCCCTCTTCAAGGCCGGGTCCTGGGCCTCTCACCCTGGGATCCCAGCCCAGCAACCCTTATCCTGGGAACGTTCTGCTCAATGCACAGGTGTCTTGCCGGGGGAGGTGGAACCTTTATACAGGTTTTTAAGCAAATGATCACCCACCACTGTAGTATGTGCGTGTGACTCTTAAAAGTGTGTCTTTTCATCCACACACACACAGTCCCACTCCCACACACTGTGACCTGCACATAAGTGTGCATGTAAGATGCACATTTATAAATAATACCTGCACAGTAGTGCGACAAGAGGATGGGATGGTTTAGGAGAAATGTCTGACTTCAGTATCACACGGGCGTGTATATGTCACAGAGGAGCATTGGACACAAACATGTACACAGTCCGTGTTGCTATATGCATATGTGTAGGTGTGAGCACGCTGCACACACAATGTACACACACATTCGCACAGGCACATGTATGAGCACTCATGCCTTCATGTGCACACAAGCTGTGTGGGTATATGCATATTTGTAGGTGCGAGCACGCTGCACACACATCACACGGTCACACCACATGTAATGAGCACTCATGCATACATGTGCATCTCTGTAGGTGTGAGCACACTGTACACACATCACACACATTTGCACAGGCACATGTATGGGCACTCATGCATGGCTGCACAGGGGCACACACAGGCACACCCCCCACAGGAGTGCTGTGTTGTCGAACCCCTGCCATGGGACTGTGCTGCCGCTTTGTGCCGCATGCACCGAGTTCCCCCATGGGTTGGTTTTCGTCTCCTGAAACTGACTTGGCAGAGGCAAATGTCCATATGTAGGTGTGGGTCTCTGTCTTCATGCGTCCCCCACACCCTGACACACACACACATTTCAATTAATTAGCAGGGACTTGGAAACCTACCGTCCCCGGCTCAAGGCAAATGCCAGCAGTCCCGGGTTTTTGTGGTGCAACATAGAGGGAGAATTGTCTATCAGAGGGCTTTCCTCTCTGCAAGCCAGGAAACAAGTGGATGTCCTTTGTCCGCCAACAAGTTATATGTCCATAAAAGAGGAGCCCGGAGAGGCAGGCCGTCCTTTCAGCCCTGACAGCGTGTCAGCACCGGGAGCCGGCGCAGGTGGGTAACGAGCGCGTACCGCCCGTCCAGGGACATATGGCTCAGGCGTGCGCCCCGGCTGACGAGTTGTCAGGAATTCATGGCAGGGCTTGTTTTGCCAAACATTTCACTATGGAGGAACAAGGACTCCAACCTGGTTATCAAAATTTGACATTTCGAAACTGCCTGAAGAATTTTTAACTATTGGGTTTCCATGTCAACAGCATGTCTGTCTTCATCTGCAGCCAAGGCTTCCGGCTCCCTGTGCCCTGCACTGCGGGGAGGACAGAGTGCCTTTGTTTGCAGCCGCCCATGGGCACAGGCGACTCGCACACACACGCACACTGCGGTGGCTTTCCATGCTCCAGGACGGTTTACGCCAGGGAAAGGAGGAGCTTCACATCTGTGTGTGGAGGAGTGGCTGAGAGCTGCCCCGCAGACCCGAGACAGCCCCCGGACGTGCTGGCGCTGGCTGGGCAATAGCATCCGGGCCTGGCTGGGCTGGCGCTGGCTGAGCTCTGTCGCCTGCAGAGGGGCCGGACCTGGGACGGGGGCTCCCTCTGGACGTGGCTGGACGGGGTACCTCTCCTGCAGGAGCTCTTAGTCATGGCTGTAGTCAGGAAGAATGCTACCCCAAACAAAAACCCCCTCGGCCTCCCGGTCTGGGAGGAATCGGGGAGGTCCCGCTGACTTGAGCCAGATGGCTTGGTGCTGGCAGAGGCCCCGATGGAACGGATTGTTCTGTGGCTCTCGTTCCTCTGCCTTTGAGACACCCGGGGTGGGGGTGGGGTAGGGTGAGGGAGGCTGGTGCTGCCACCACATGGCCCGGCTCCCTGGGGACCTGAGGACATGAGGTTCCTGCTCTGTTCTTGGTGCATTTCCAGGCGAGATCGTCATCGTTGGGAGAGATGGGGTCTGGCCGTGGGAGCTCAGGGTGGCATTCCCCACTCCTCCATCCACTCTAGACCAGGGATGCCAGGGACTAAACCCCAGGGCAGGACATGTCTGTGTGCCAGGAGGCACGTGGGCAGAGGATGGGGCTTGGTTTCAAATCTGGGCCCTGCCACTTACCAAGCATGTGGCCCTGACCAGCCTGGCCTCTGAACCCCAGCCTGCAGGTCCCACAGTCGGACGAGGCTCCTGGGAGGACCCAGAAGCTGGCAGCAAGGGTGTCAAACCAAATGCCATAGCCTCCTTCCTGTTTCAGGAGGAAACCAGCCCAGCAGGCGCTGCAGTCAGGGTCCTGCTGCCCTCCCTGGGGCCCTGGAAGCCCCTTTCTGCTCCCCTGTCAGAGCGCCCAGCAGCCTAGAAGGCCCCACAGTGTCCCCAGACTAAGCCAGACTCCTGCCAGAGTGAAGATAGCAGGAGAGGCTCTGAGCAGACCCCATACACCTGGTTTCCTGAGGACCCTCTGGTTGAGGGTGGGGATTGGGCTGAGGGTACAGGGCCAGGGCGAGGGGGTGGTGGGGGCACGATGCCCTCCATGCCCCCCTGGGCCATTTGGCGTGGGGGTGCCATGGATCCACGCAGTGCACAGACCTCTCTCACCAGTGCATGGTCAGCTCCATGTCCCTTCCTGAAGGTGGATACAGCAGTGGATGCTCCGGGCTCTAGGCCGAGTGGCCTGCTTTTATATTGCCAGGAAGCTAAGCTAGGCTTTAATCATCTTAAAGGGTTATAACAAAAAAGAAAAATATGTGAAACTACCCAGATGCCCCAGGGGTGCTAAGCCGAAAATATTGACTACCTGGCCTTTTACTGAAAGTCACCACCAGCTCCTGGCTTAGGGGCGGGGATGGGAGCTGGGACCAAGCTGGTGGAGGAGGAGGACAGTTCTGGGCAAGGGGCTGAGCCCTGCCCTCAGGCTGGTTGTAAGCCAGGCCATGGGGCACCCCATCTCCAGGCCAGTTTTCTGGCTCTGGCTGATTTGAGGTAGCTGGGTATTGGCTGGCGAGCTTTCCCTCCCTTGAGCCCTTTGGGATACGGTATCGTCCATGTGGAACTGTGGAGGGCAGAGTGAGGACCGGGAATCAGAGCCAGTCAGCTCTCCCTGCACGGGTGCTGCCTGGCAAGCAGCCCAGCCTCTGTGGCCCACAGCAGGGAGCATGGGTGTGCCTGCTCACGGGCCTGCCATGCTCGCTGCTCTGGGCCGCCGTGGGCTCAGGTCTCTTCCATGCGTCTCCATGCATTCTTGACTAGCTACTTCCCGGCACTGTCTTGCTGTGGTTAAGTCACAGGACACCAAACTCAACCTCCCGGAGCTCATTGAGGGCTCCTGCCTGGGTCAGACCCACAAAATCCCATTGGCCACCAAGTGAGTCCCATGGTCAGTCCTAGGGTCAGCGGTGCAGGGAGCTTGTCTCCTTCCAGCCCGGAGGTGTGGAATCCAGTCCCCAGGGCCCACAGAGCAGGCAGGAAAATCGTGCCATGTTTATATTTGCATTTTACATGCCACTTTCCAATGTGTGTTTTATAAAGTATGCAACAGACTTACATTTTGAGACATGAATATGTATTTGTGTGGGGGGCATACATACTCGTTTTTGTAAACCAATGGGATGTGAGTTAATGGGGGGTGGGAACCTGAGGGGTAGGCACTGGCTGCGTCTTGCAGCTCCGAGCTGCCGGCTGAATCCTGCGGAGAGAAGTATCCTGGGGCTTTCTGCTGACCCGCCGAGTAATTGCCATTTTCAGACCTTGCTTTCTTGGTAAATAATGACATTTCTCCATCTCAATGAGGATGCTGGCTGTATGGAAATGAAGACAGGACCGGCCCAGCCAGGGCCCTGGAGAGGTGGCCAGAAAGACCCTGGTGGGCTCCTAAATTGGTTTATTTGCCAGATAATCGGAGGCAAAGCAGACACCCTAATAGGACACGAGCTCCTCCAGGCGGTGCGTGGCCGGGCAGTGATCACTCTGAAGTGGTTGTTACTGTTTCCCAGGCAGGAAAAGCTGTGTGATTTCCCTCTTGGCACCTGTTCTGAAACAAAGAGAATTATTGTGTTGACTTTTCTTAAAGACAGAGTTACATTTAGGTGGGTGTAGTTTGTCACTACAACTTTTCTCTTCCCACTTTCTGTATTTTTTTTAAGAAGCTGGGAGCCCCTCAGGTGGAAATCAGGAAGGACGAGGAAGGTACGCTGTGCTGAGCTGCAGCCAGGTCAGTGCCACCCGACAGGGCCTGCCCACAGGAGCAGAGCCTGTGAACAAATGAGGAAACGTCCAGCAATGTCCTTGGAGTTCCAGGGCCCATCAGAGAATTTCAGGAGGGGGCTTAATAGCGGCAGGAAGGCCAGAGGGCTCAGCTGACCAGGGAAGGCCACCCCCAGGAGGTGATACATTGGCTGAGAACTGGGTAACAAGAAGCCAGATGGGAAACTTCAGAGTCCCCGGACCTGCCACCAGCGCTGAAGGGACCTGCCAGCGCTGCAGGCAGAAGGTGGGAGGGGATGGGGCCTTGCCAGAGAGAGGAGTTTGGTTCGATTCCAGCACTGGAGAGAAAACCAGGGTCAGGCAGAGCCCATGTCCCATGGACTGGGGGGTTGGGAGTGGAACTGGGGGCCTGGGAAGGGTTTGGAGTAGCCAGGTAAAAGCTGGCAGGGCTTGGCTGCAGGAGAGGGAGGTGCCCAGCATGGCCTATGTCCTCTTTGACCCTGCCCTGTCGTGTTAGTGCTGTGGTCCCCTTGGAATTGAGTCCTAGGAAACTGCAGCATCTGAGAGGCTACAGTGACAGTTCACCCCAAATCACTGTGAACAACAGAGGGTCTCTGGGCAAGGGGAGGGGCATGGAGAGCCGGCGGGAACTGGGCTGGGATCAGCCCTGCAGCTCCCTCCTTCTCTCGAGCTGGCCCCCTAACCCCCAGTGAACCTGTCGGCCACCAGGGCTGTGCCTTCTTGGGTCTAACCTTGTGCACGAGAGGTTAGACCCGTGTAGGTCACAAAGGTATGTTTGAATTAGTTTCCCACTGCAGCACCTGTGCAGGGACCCAAGGCTGAAGCCTGCTCCCCAGGACCAGGGCGGTGGGGGAGGTGGATCACCTGTGTGGAAGCCTGGAAAACCTCCGGAGGGGTGGGGGAGGCAGATGCTGCCTGGACACCCAGAGAGTCCCTCTGTGAGGCCACTCATGCCCAGAACTGACACCCCCCATGGGAAAGATGACCAGTTACCTAACCTCTCCGCTCCACTCCCTGGTCCCCCGAGGACTAATGGGGCACATAAGCCTTTGACTTCTAGGGTGTCTTCTGTCCCCGCAAAATCAACCCAGTCCACCTCGAGGTAAGAAACGCTGAGCACAGATTTGCACAGGAGTTTGCCTTTTTTTTTTTTTTTTTTTGCCTCAAATGCATCTTTTGTTTTTCATGAATCCAAGCCTTGCTTCCTTTTCTTCTTGTTCTTTCTCAAGTTACTGTACTAAAATAATCTCATAATTTGCCAATTATTTCTTCTTTACAAAATGATGTTATTCAGAATTTAGTCACTAATGTACTGTGAAATTTGGCCTCAATTTTAGCTTCAGATGTTTAGAGGAAGATTTTTGTGGCACTGTGTAATGGGTTTGTTTTTGTGTTTGCCTGTAAGACAATTTTCATTCACAGTAAAAAAAAAAAAATACAAAGAGCAGCCATTTATTAGAAGTTGGCCAGGTAACAGGGGTCCTGGTAGCAGCTCTCTGTGTAGACGTGAGGCTCCAGACCTGGGCCAAGCCCTGCAGAGGGGCTCACCGAAGGAAGAAGGGGGTCCTGGGCTGAGGAACCTGAGGGACACTGGGTGGGAGAGGCAGGGCTGGGAGTAAAGCAAGCCCCGGGATGGCCGATGCTGAACTGCAGTGCTTCTCAAGACTTTGCGCCTCCTGGGTGTGTGCACTGGACCCAGAGACACCAGGACCCTGTCCCCCCAGGATGTTTATACAGGGCCTTGGAAATCCCAGAAGCCTGTCCCATTTGGGGCATTTGTGCAAGGACCTGGAGACCCCAGGACCCTATACTCCCTGGGACCTTTGTGCAGAAACCCAGAGACTCCAAGGACCCTGACCTCATGGGGTGTTTGTGCAGGGACTTGGAGACTCCAGAACCCTGTACCCTTTGGAGCGTTGTGCAGGGGCTTGGAGACCCTCCCCATTCCCATGCTGTCTGGAGGGCCCGTAAGACCCAGACTTTCGCTGAAGAGCTGTTTCATTCTTTGTGGAGTCTGCCTCTCTCAGGGAAGACAACTCACAGTTCAGCCTCGGCCCTGCTGCTGTCTTCCTCGTTCCAGGTGTGACGAGCCCCAGGCACGTTCCCCAGCCCACCTGCATGCCACACAGGGCAACAGGGGCCACCCCTCTGTGTCGGTGTTGTGAGGGTGGAGGGCGGCCAGGGTGGGAGCCCCCATGCAGACCTGCAGTGAGGACTCAGTGCACCTGGCCACAGACACGCAGGACCCTCGCCTTGGCTCTGGGCTCAAGTCCTTCTTCAAGGTGGGACTTTGCCCCAACCCAGGGACCTGCTGGGAGGCCTTGACCTCAGGGGTGGCAAGGTCTGCAGCCAGTCAAGACCCAGGCTCTGGGTCTTGAGTGCCACTACCTGTGCCCTGGGAAGGCCCCAGCAGTACTGTCTTCCAGCTGGGGGAAGCCGGCTCTGGGCACCCCAGGGTGTTGGGGGCCATAGGCACCCCAGGGGATCATGTGGGTGCTGAGTGGGAGGAGCTCCAGGACGCCAGGTACAGGGCCTGGGAGGCCAGTGTGCAGGGCCTGGCATCAATCTGCTGCTGTGGCTCCTGTCACCAGAGTGTCCAGATTGGAGGGGCCAGGGATGTGTGTGTGTGGGGGGTGTGTGGACAGGTGTGTGTGTACAGGTGTGTGTTGTGTATGTGTGTGTGCGGTATGTGTGTGGTGTGTTTGGTGTATGTGTGGTGTGTGTGATGTGTGTATTTGTGTGTGGTGTGTATAGTGTATGTATATGTGTACTGGTGTACTGTCTGGGGTGTATGATGTGTGGTGTGTGTTGTGTGTGGAGTACAGTGTGTGTGTATGGTGTGTAGTGTGGTGTGTGTGCGGGTGTGTGGTGTGTATATGTGTATGTGGTGTGTGTGTGGTGTGTGTGTGCATGTGTGTGGTGTGCGGGTGTGTGGTGTGTATATCTGTATGTGGTGTGTGATGTGTTTGGTGTATGTGTGGTGTGTGTGATGTGTGTATTTGTGTGTATGTGGTGTAGATAGTATGTGTATATGTGTACTGGTGTACTGTCTGGGGTGTATGATGTGTGGTGTGTGTTGTGTGTGGAGTATAGTGTGTGTGTGCGGCTGTATGGTGTGTATATGTGTGTGGTGTGTGTGTGTGATTGTGTGATGTGTGTGGTGTGTGCATGTGTGTGGTGTGTGTGTGCGGGTGTGTGGTGTGTATGTGTGTGGTATGTGTGCATGTGTGTGGTATGTGTGTGGATTGGTTGTGTGGTTATGTGTGGTGTGTGTGATGTGTGATTTTGTGTTGGTGGTATAGTTGTGTATATGTGTACGGTGTACTGTCCCTGGGGTGTATGAGTGTGTTGTGTGTTGTGTGTGGAGTACAGTGTGTGTGTGCGGGTGTGTGGTGTGTTTGTGTGGTGTATTTGTGGTGTGTGTGATGTGTGTATTTGTGTGTGGTGTGTATAGTGTGTGTATACGTGTACTGGTGTACTGTCTGGGGTGTATGATGTGTGGTGTGTGTTGTGTGTGGTGTGTAGTGTGTGATGTGTATGGTGTGTAGTGTGTGCTGTGTGTGCATATTGTGTGATGTGTCCATGACCACCCTACACAGCGCGGCCCCGACCTGGCAGTGGGTGACTTGCTGAGGGGCACGAAGAGGGCAGAGTGGTCTGGGGTCTGTGTCCACCACGCGCTCCCCTGGCACCTGCGTCTCTGAACATCTCCTGGGGAGTCAGGGATCGTTTGGTCTCCTCCAGCACTGCTGAGAATGAGGATCTCCGAGGCATCAGCCCTTATTACGAATCAGCCAGGCCGCTCCCCTCCCCAGGGCAGAGATGGGGCCCGAGTCATTTTTTTTGCAATAACATTTGTGGAACTTAAAGACAAAATCCTTCATAAAAGAATCATAAAGTGTAATCACGGCAATGAAGCCAGCTCGAGTGGAGGGGAGGTGACCTTTCTGGCCACTCTCTGGAGGAAATGTCACCCAGGAAGAACAGGAGGTGGGGGCCTTGCCTCCAAGGAGAGCCTCCCTGCTGGTCTGGGCTTGGCAGGGTGGGGACAGCCTCCTATGGGGGCACCCTGGCTGCTGCTCATGGGACCCTCCCCCTGTGACAGAGCAGGACGCCCCGGGCCCGCTGCTGACTGCAGTCTGCAGAGGAGATCTTTTCCTTGCTCCAGTGGAGATGGCTGGACCTCACTGGAGGCCTCCCCACCTCTGGCCTGCTATGTTCTCGCCTTCCTGGGGGACTGTGTCCCTGCTCGGGCAGAGCTCCCGACTCCAGGCCTGCTCCAGGCTGAGGATCTCTGGAGCCCGTGGCATTCAGGTAGGCTCTGGACAGGCTGGGTGTCTGCGCCAGCAGGTAACTTCCCTGCAGGCGGTGCGTCCAGACTGCCAAGATTCCCCTCCGTTTGAGCCTCATTCTCCACCTGGAGAGGCATGGGGGGCTCCAGAAGACCTTAGCAAATGAGGGCTTTCAGGGCTGGAGCTGGTCTCCGATAGGCCAAGGGGCTCCCGGGACCTGGGGGGCTCCAGGCGGCCCACACCGTGGATGTCTGTCCTTGGTCATGTGTCAGTGCCATGGGCACCTGAGTGCTCAGCAGGACCAGCAGGCTGGGCTGCAGAGACTGCCGGCTCCCAAGTGCTCTGTTGACCAGACCTGTCCGCCAGGGTGTGTCGTGGTGTCTGGGGTGTGCACCCTGGGGTGGGGTCTTCTCTTCAGGTCCCATGGTTTATATACCATTTCCATGACCCTAACTTCACAGAGCTCCACCCAGCTCTGATGCCCACCACACTGGCAGAGTGGGGTCTGGGCCCTCTGCAGAGCTGTGGACTTGGGGAGCATTCTCCCCCCTTATTATCTGCCCCATCTACGGGAGGAGGCCGCACAGGGCAAGCCAGTGCCACCAGCCCGGCTTCACAGTTCAGGCTGAACACAGTTCAGGCTGTGTTTCCACTCCACGGCCAGTCTTGGGTTTGCCAAGGACTCCATCAGCCCGTCCCTCGAGGTGACATCTGACAAGGCAGCAGTTTGTTGAAATATGCAGACCTCTGCACCACATGCTAATCTGGGCTTTGTTCAAATGAGCTGCAGCACTAGGAGGGTGCAATGGCGCTAACTGCATCAGCACCATGCCAGCTTCCTCCCAGGGGCACAGAGCGGCACAGCTGGCTAGGTGCTTTGCGTTTCCACCCACCTTCTTAAGGCCTGATGTGCACTACGTACTCACTCTGGATTTGCTGCGTCCCTACATGCCTGCAGATGAGGGTGTGTGTGGGTCTCAGTCCCCACTCCGGGCCACGGGGAGGCTGACTTGAAGGAATTGTTGAGTTCTGGCTGTTACCACGATCTAGGCAAGGCCTGCAAACAAGGTGTGGCCTGGGGTCGCACACTGCCTCTGAGGTGAGAGGAGAGCCCTGGGAGGGATCCTGAAGTAAGCCAGACTCGGGGCTGAAATCTGCATCTCGTCTCACCTCCTGCCGCCAGGCCCTAAAGGTGTGAAGGAAGGATGCTGAGCGCACCTGCTTTTCAGTGGACAGCAGCTGCCTCTCCTTTGCTGCATGGTGGGAGCAGTCCAGCTAGCCCCCAGTGGCTCAGTCAACAGACAGAAGGACTCTCATGGAAACCATGACTTCCACCATCTCCAGATGGATTCCTGGACCATGAGGTTCTAAGCGAGTCTTCAGGTTTGGAGAAAGTGGACTGTATTTGTGGGAGACAGCATTCTTCCTCCCTCTTGCTCTGCCGTCCCTTCGGTCTTTCCGCCGCTCACTGAAGTCTGCCATCCAGACCATGCCATGCTGCCACTGGGCCTAAGGCCTCTGGTCTCGGAATTCCGTGGCACAGTGTTCCTGGGGGCCCCTGCCTCAGTGGGGGCTGGATGTGCCCCGGGTCACAGGCACTCATAGGGCACTGTTGTGATTGCAAGTATTTGGCTGTTCCCTCACCTGAGTGAGACACCCATGAGGGCAGCAACTCTATGTCTTGTATCTCCTAATGCCTAGTGGATAGCCCAGCACACAGTAGGTGCTTAATGCATGTTTCTGGGTTATGCAGTGATTACTTTGGACCCAGCTGCTGCTCACAATCTCTTTGGAATTAGGTTGGGTGTTGTTGAACATCCTGTGTTGGCACTGGGAGAGGTGGAGGCTTCTGGGGCTGCCTCTGTCTTCAGGACCTTAGCTATTCCCAGGAAGACAGGGCCGACACCCACAAATAATGCGGGACCAGTACCAGGTGGGCTCTCAGGTGTGGAGACGCTTGGGCAGGTACCTTGGGCACAGGAGAGAGGAGGGGAAATTGCTGCGGTTACCCAGAGCCCCACAGAGGTTGCCGCCTGGGCACCTGAGAGACCCCAGGACACCGTCCCCATGGCCCGTCCCAGTTAGGGGCTCTTTGTCAACAGATGCCCCTGGAGTCTGGCAGGGCAGATTAATACGTGAATGAGTGGGTGAAGGTGTGAGTGCTACTTGCTGTAACTTGGCTGGGTTCTGCCAACTCTGGGGAAGGGGAGTGCCGGGATCTGTGAGCCTCAAGCAGGTCCCACCCAAGGGAGCTGCTCCTGAGGCTCTGGGTGGCCAGGCCCATCACTGGGTGGGAGGAGAGCCAGGGGCATGCTCAGTTTTGGGGCTGGCCCTCCCACCCCATCATGGGCACAGCCTGGGCGGGCAGCCTAGAGGAGCAGGTGGGCTCCCTGAGTCGGGCAGAGGGCTCCCCTTCAGCCTGGAAGAAGCGTGCCTCCCCAGGGGGACTCCTGCCCGTGGCCAGCGGGCACAGTCCACTCCTTGGTCAGCACTTCACTGCAAGTGCGTTCCCAGCAGCTGAGGCTGCCATCCCGGCGTGCGCTGATAGCATTGTCAGTTCTCATTTTGTGCCTGCCTGTCCCAGGGCAAGGTGGCCTGAGTCCACTGCAAAGTCCTTGATTAATTCAGCAAACACACTGTGCTGAGCACTGGATGGCCCTTGGAGGTCCCTCAGTGACCGTCGGACACTGCCCTATCCGCTTGGAGCTTGTAGGGGAGAGAATCCCATTGAGAAGAGCTCCCTTCTCAAACAGAGTGTGTGGACGTCCCTGTTTTTCTCACCTTGCTGGGCAGCCCGTGGCTGTGGGACAGGAGATACGGATGATGTGGACTGCGGAGCAAATGACGTGTATCCAGCGAGCTTTGGGGAAATCAGGGAGTGGGAGGGTGTAGCCCGGCAAGTCCTCCTCCTACTTCCCATCCGTGAGGGTCCGCAGGATGGGGGGCTCACCTCCATCCCTCCAGGTGCCCGGCACTCATAGTCCACACTCAGATGCCCCTCTGCCGTTCTGGGAAGACTCACTAGGCCAGGCGCTGTTTCGGGAGGGTTGAGTCCCGAAGTCACCGGCTCTGGTCACTTTGAGGGGGCCCCACCCTCTCGTGAGGGGAGGACGATAGCGGATGGCCACAAGCTGTTACTACCAACTGCCTTGACTCCGTTCAGCAAGGATTGAAAATAGCCAGTTGGCCAGACTCAATCTTTGTCTTGTTTTAAAAGAGTTTGTTTTTCCAGACTCTGTCCAAGTCTGTTTTAATCCACCCAAAGAGGAGCTAAGTTTGATAAATAAAAGAAGATTAAAATGGTAGAGAAAAATGTGTTTCCCCCCCAGCTCCCAAGAGAGTACTGCCAAAATTGAAGTGTAGAAACAAAAATAGAAATGATCAAAACGTCTGATGGTATCTATATTTTCAAATGAAAAGGCAGAGGGAGTCTTTCAGCCGAACCACTTACGGGAAGATCCGGCGGGCCTGGGAGCTCACCTTGGCTCTCCTGCGCCTGGTGGGATTCAGGACTGGAAGCTCCTCTCCCTCTGTGGCTGGGCCTCATGCCGTGGATTGAGGGGGTCCCTGAGTTGTTTACGGGGCTGGGAGAGTTGCTTTGGAACAATCAGGGGAGCTCTTGGGACTTCAGGGGTTCCTTGGGATCCGGCCTTTCCCCAGGTGTCTCCATTCCTTTGTAGGAGGGGAAGTGGGGACACCTTTGTTTGTGATGCCACATCAGCCTCAAGCCTGGAGCCCCAGCACTGGGTAAGAGATGGGGGGAGACGGGCACCAGACATGGTTGCTGGGCCAGAGCTGGAGCAGCCGGGATACTCTTCACTGGGCAATAGCGGCAGTAATGGGGAGAGCCGCTCATATTCAGGGGTGCTGCGTTATGTCCTGGCCCTTGGTTTGCCACTTTAGGGACATTATCTGATTTCATGGCAACCTCGTAAGCCAGTGACTCTCGGAGTTGGGGTCCCAGTGGTCCTGGCACAGCCTTGGGGGCGTGTTAGGAATGCCCATCTCTGGCCCCACTCATACCTGTGGAGTCCGAGACTTTGGGATGGGCCTCAGTGTCTCCGTCTCTCTCCAGAGGACTCTGAGTTTGACGACTGCTGCTGCATTTCACACGTGGAGAAGGTTGGAAATGTCACCGTTAACTAACGAGCCCAGCATCCCATGGCTAACCGGTGACAGCACCGGAGTGGAAATAGGGCGGTCTTCACTGAGAACCTGCCTGAGCCCCGGCCCTGCCCTCCAGTCCTGGTCCTGCCCTCCGGCCCAGGCCCTGCCCTGTTGTGCGATATGTTCTTTCTGCCTGCATCTTCGGAGGTCCCGGGAGTGGGGAAGGTGACCCTGGGCCCCACCCCAGTGAACATGGCAGCGGGTGCTGCAGGTGCACAGGCCCGTCTTCAGGTGCAGGAGGCCTGGGGGTGCCTGATGGGGATCCGACCCTGTGGGGCTTTGTCCAGTGTCTCTGTGGCCAACTCTGCAACGTGGGTGTTGACACCCAGTGCGATTGCTCTTTCTCTTAAGTGAGCGTAGCGGGAAGATGGCTGGAAATGCCGTGTGCGTCTGCCGTTCCGAAGCTGCTCGCCTCTCTGGGTCATTGTCTCCCTGCCCTCCTGCTCCCTCGCCCCACCGACCGTGGAGATGACCTGTCCTGCCATGCCCTTTAGCATGAGCTTGGGTATCCAGCCAGTCTATATTTTTTGAGATTGGATGCCTGTCTCTGGAACACACCAGAAACTCAGGCCTCGCAGTAGTGTTCGGGACTCTGGGTCAGCAGTGGTGGCTTTGACTGTGGGTCTGTGGGTCGGCTACAGTGGGGCCAGACTGGACCCCAGGCTCCGGGCTCCGGGGCAGGGGAGTGGACCAGGGGGAGCTTTGCTGCTGTCAGCAGGCTGGGCTCCAGGTGGTGGGTTGGGTTCAGGGCTGCACTTCACAGGGACAGGCCCAGCCTCAGAACCGCATCACTGCCATCCCCTCCAGGTCACGAAAATCCCACTGGCTCAAGCAGACCACATGGCCAAGCCCAGCATCAGCGCAGGTGAGGGCGTGCGTGAGTTTTCCCAACAGTTGCCTAATAGCCGAAGTCTTATCTCCTGACCCCTTCAATCCGGTTCCCTGTCCTACCTGGCATACAGCAGGTGCTTATTAAATGCTTGGCCCGCTGCTGGACTCACGTCATTTGGTTTCACTGAACTCACCGTCTTTCTGGGGATGACATTACAAGAAGCCTTCACACCCATGCTGGAAGAACCTTTTGGCCAAAGAGAAGTTCTTTAATAGTGATCAAATTGATCTAAAGAAGAGTTTTCCCACATGAAATGTGAATTCATTGGCATGAAATGACACTCAGTTTCATCATAAATTGTCTCCTGAGTAGAAATAGGAAGAGTAAACACGTACCACACCTTTCTCAAAGGGAATGAGCCTAGCTTCCAGCCAAAGGCAGGATTCATGATCCCATTTCTCTGCCTTGATTCTCTTTAGAAATAGAGTCACCAAAAATTAATTGCCAAGTAGTCTGCCGTGTGTGGACACCGAGGGCTTTCAGCCCCGGCCCGGTATTGATACCTGCTCATCAGTATGTTTGAATTACATGGACCGTCAGTAAATGCCTGGAACATTGTGAGCTTTGGGGACATGAAGTCCATTCAGCACCAAGCAGCTGGCGGCCAGCACCAGATCCGTGCTCTTCTGAACTTTGGTGTAGCAAATGATTCTGCCTGCCTTCCAGAAAGTGGCCCTAATTTGAAATTAAATCGTATTCATGGCATTCGTGTGGTGGCATTGGGAGGAGGGGACACCATGGCAGTAACAAGCAGGATGCAGGGACTCAGCAGAAGCAGGCGCAGGGACCTCCCAGGGGCCCACCCGCTCCTGTTAAACCGCGGTGGTCCTGCCTGTCCTGCTTTTGGAGATGACTGCCCCACATGGTGTGGCAGGGCCAGGGCCAGGCTTTGGGCTTCGGGACCAGGCAGAGCCGGGTTGGGCTTCATCTTCCACACGAACTGCTGTGTGGCCTGGAGTGGTGGTCAGAGTTGTGGCACCTGTGCACATTGAGTACAAGCATGGGCCCCTGCCCAGGTCTGAGGACTAAGTTCGGAGATGGATGAAAAGGCCAAGCCCCCTGCTAGCAGTGCCAGACACCCTTGGGAACTGGACTCTGGTCCTGGGCGTTCATTGCCGGGTTGCTCTGCACCAGGTGAGGTCTGAATGATTTCCTTAAAGTGACGCAGTCATCCCTGAGGCCACCCTGCCTGGTACTGTCACATCCCTCTCTTTCTCAAAGAGAAACCGAGTCATAGGGTATTTCAGTAACTGAGAACATTAAGTGACCTGGATGTGGCAAAGCTGGCTTGTACCAGAAGCTGGGAACTTTGGGGCATGCTGGGTGTGGGTGTAGCAGCCTCTCTGTGTCCACCTGAGGTGGCCCTGCCCTGTTTCCACACACAGCCTGCCTAGAGCTAGAGAAGGCTCCAGGAGTTGAGTGCTCAGCTCCCAGAGCTGGGCAGATGGCACACCTGACCCGGATAAGGTGTAGGTCTGGCAGAACGGGGTCATTGCAGGCCACAGGTGAGGCCAGATGCAGATAGGAGGGCCATGAGAGGGCCATGAGAGGGTAAGGGCTTCCAGGCTGGCATGTGGGCCTCTCGTGCACCTTTCCCACAGACTGGTCGGGGTGCTCAGCAGGACCCTGGATGGCTCCCTGGGAGTAAGCTAAGAGGTCATGTCTGGATGGTACCAGATGTGAGGGCTTTGACCTGCACAGAGCCAGGTGCCCCTGGGAAATGCCAGCATTGTGTGAAGGAGTGTCTTGTACCAAAGCAGATCTCCCCTGCCCCCCACCCTCATCCCACAGTTCCTAGTAGCTTCCATTGCCTTCCAAACTTGATGCCACTGGATCCTCCCAAGGTCCCTTTGCAGGTTGGAACCTGTGGCTCAGAGGTGAGGTAGTTTGCCTGGAACTACACAGTGGTTGGGTGTGGAGTCCGGACAAGGTGCATCCTGATCCAGGTCCCCCTACTCTGATCCATGGGTGTCTGGGCTCCAAAAAGCTTTCTCTGACCTTCTGTTCTTGGGAAAGAGTGGTGCCTCCAGGATTCAGGCCTGAGTTGTGCCTGGGACCATGTGGATCCCTTTCATTCCTGTGTTACCTGGGGGTGAGGCAGACATTCCTGGTCCTGCTTTGGGCATCATAAGATGGGCTGTTGTGGTGTCCCCTCCCTGCCAGGGCTGCTCTGAGGGTACCCCTGGGGAGCATCATGCAAAGTCCTCCGTGCCCCACTGGGGCATGGGGTGGGGTCCCTCCCTGTGGTGTCTCAGTGAGCAGGAGGTAGGCACAGTATGAATGTGGCCTCTGACAGCACAGCCATGCTGAAGACCCCTCAGTCCGGCCTCCTGGGGCCCCTGACCCTGACCTGGACAAGGCTGGGCCTGGAGCACCCTGGAAGGCAGGGAGCCCCCCGGGTCAGTGCTTCTGAACTCGGAGGAAAACACCAGCTGAGGGCTGGGCAGCTCAGCTCTGACCCAGACACCTGGCACGGCCTTGGCAGGTACCAGCCCCGTCTCAGCCCCAATGTCAAGAGCAGACCCATATCCTCTCCTCTCACCTCCTGGGCGAGCACATCACCAATGAAAGGCTTGCAGGAACTGGATGAGCTGCATGAGGCCCCCGGGATGGGACCAGGTGATGGCGGCTCGCTGGTTTTCCAGGCACACACGAAGGGGCCGAGCCCATCAAGAATTCTGCTCCAGAACTCCTTGATATTTGGCTTAAAGTTCAGCTCTAAATATAGAGCCGTTGGGGTCTGTGATGATGTGCGTGGGGTCCTAAGGGGGGCAGGGTTCTGGCGCCCACCCTTCTCGTGGTCTGCGGCACTGATGGAAGCAGGTGCAGGAGGGGAGATGGGGGGCCAAGGAGACTCTCTGGCAAGTGCTTCCCTCTCTCCCCTCCCTAAAGACCCTTCTCCAGGAGAGCTGCGCCTCTGCCCCGCCCGCTTCCCTGGCTGACCCAGGACCCACCTGCCGTCCTGAGCTTTCCCGTGGCAAGTGTGGGCGTGGCTGCTGTTGGTAACAGAGGAGTGAGATCAAATGAGTAGCCCCTGAGGCCCTGGTGGGAGTTGGAAGCTCTGTGGAAAACTGACTGAGAGCACGGGCTCCTGCGGGAAGGCAGTGCTGGCCCCACGCCCCGCGGTGGCTGTCCTGCTCTGACTGTCCTCCTGGCAGGAAACATCCTCCAGTTTCCCTCTGCTGTATTCTGTCACCGTGGCTGTGTGGCTGCAGCCTGTGCACTGTGAGCCTTCCTTGGGTGGGCTCCCGGGGACCACCAGAGAGCCCCTCCCAAGGAGTCGCCAGTCACAGCAGACCCCACGTAGCTCTTCTGCCATGGAGAAGGATCCACACCTGCCTGCCTTGGGCGAGCTGCCTTTGCTTGCTGGTGTCCTGGTGCCTGGCTGCTGCTACCCAGGAGCTGGGCTCTGGGCAGGGAGGAGGGCTTCCTGGAGGCAGCGACAGAAGTCAGTTGATCCGAAGCCCTCAGGAAACCTTCTTAGGGACTCTTGTTTAGGAAACAAATCCTTCTGATGATGTAGCTGCTGGCTGACTGTCAGCGCTGCCCGCTGTGGGAAGCCCTTATGAGCGTGTACATCCTTTCTCGGGGTCCTGCAGGCCATGAGGTGGGCAGCCTGCTCTCCTTGAGTCAGGACACGGAGACTTCACAGCCCGGCAGACCCCACGCCCATGCCCAGCTCTGCCTAAATGGATGGACTATCTGGAAACCCCGTTGAGGGGCTCGGAATTGCGGGCAGGGTGGGAGACCCCTTCTGGAGGGGTCCCTGTAGATTAGCTTGGCTTACTTGATTCATTGATTTTGTCAAGGGTCCGTTTATCACACTGACAACTGGAAAAACCTTAAATAAATATTTATCATCCTCTAAGGGGCCCGGCCAGGCTCCCAGGGAAGAGGAGGGGCAGCTGGGATTGTACCTACGTGGGGCTTCCAGGGCTCACCCCGAGGGAGGAGGCCCAGAGCCAGCCCTGGGCGCTGAGCCCCTGGTTTCCCGCTGTTGTGATGGCCCTGCCTGCATTCCCTGCAGAATACCCTGGAGACTCAGGCCTGGGGCTGATCTGAGGCAGGGCTCGTTCCCATCCACCAGGTCACAGGCAGAGGTTGGTCTGCCTACTGCTCATTCATTCATTCATTCATTCATGTGTCTTTCACCCCGAGAGCCCACCCCTCGTCTCCCACCACCATGCCCCACACAGGCTCAGCTCCGGCCCTGCTGTTGCCTTCCTCTGGAAGCTTCCTCTCTAGACATCCTCCTGACTTGTGTGATCCCGGCTTCCCTCAGATGCCCAAATGCCACCTCCTCAGGGGAGCCCTCCTGGACTACCTTGACTCCACAGGCCCCCCGCTCTGTGCCTCTCCTGCTTGGCTCACTCTGTCTCTGTGGAGGCCCCCATACCCTGGCTTTGTGCTATGGACAGTGGTTCCTGTGCCCTCCATGTGCCCCCGCAGACACGGGTCGGTCTTAGCTCTGTTCCCGGCTGCATTCCCGGTACCCTGACGAAGGACAGACTGCCCGGAGGCACCCGAGCCAGAGGGAATAGGATGGAGGGAGGGAAGCAGGATGCAGGCTTCCCCGGTCACACGCACTGGACACCCAGGAGGAGGCTGCAGTCATGGGGAGATCTGTGCCAGGGACAGGATGGTGGGAGAGGGTGAGGAGGCATCCCAGGGATGAGTTCTGGGGCAGGGCTGCGAGGGGACAGATCACCAGGCACCACTGTCCTTAACTCTGTCCCCCACCCGGGGCCCAGACAGCATTCTGGAAGGTTCCTACAGTGTCTCTGAGCGTACATCCATGCCCGCCGTGGTGCAGGCCTGTCTGCCACCCAGGGCTCTCTGTCCAGGCCGGTGGTGCCCTCCCTGTCTGCCTGACTCGGGGCGCAGCCCTGACATGCCCAGGCCCTCCTCCGTTCAGCCTGTGGCCTCTTGTTGCTGGGAGGGCTTGTCAAGGCCCCTGGAATCCAACCGAGAACTTGACGATGGAGGATGTTTAATGCTCAGTAAGTGATCATCGTCCACCTCCCCAGCTCTTGGCCTCCATCCTGGCCAAGCGTGGACATGCATTTGTCCAGGTCACTGGATGGGAGCATCAAAGAAGGTACGGAAATTCCCCCAAAGTGACAAATGAGGTACAAACCACAGGCTCCCTTTTCATCTTGCTCCTGCTCCCAGAACCCAGGTCCTCGGGCGGCCACTCAGAAGAGCTGAGCTCCCACCCGGGCTCAGGAAAGAGATCAGACTGTGGAGAGCCTTTGAAGGGTCGGGAGGAAGAGGCTGGAGACTTTCTGAAAGGGCTCCCGGCAAAAGCGTCCCCAGGGAAATGCTCCCGGGTGTCTGGGCTGCCGGCTTTGAAGGTGCAGAAGTTTGACGGGCTAGTTTAGTCCATCATTTTTTTTCCATTAATAAAAATTAGGATAGAAAAGAAATTATCATAATCCAACATTGACAATGAAGCTTTCCCATTTACTTCTCTTTCTGTAAGGGTTTTTTAGAAATCAAAATGATTTATGATTAATACAGTGCATATTAAAACTTTTAACCTGGTACCTTCATAAAGTAAAAAATGTTCCCAACATATTACATTTTTAATCACATGAGTTAATTACTCTTTAGGGAGGCTTTGGAAATTCTGGAAAGGAGGGTATTACGGATTTCAAAGAATGAGACTGCAACTGTCATTTTAATGAGAATGCAAATGAGATTGCTGAGGTTCAGTGAAGGTCACAGCGGCTTCATCATCAAGTTATTACAGCCATTTATTGCCAGTAACAAATGAATATTAAAAGCTATTGTTTTAACAGATTAGACCTCCAAATTATTATTATTTCAAAATTTCCCGGGTGTCTGGAATATAATTTAAAAATTATGAAACGCTAAGATTCTCTGCAGATCTACAGTCCTCTCATGAGCCTGATGGTTTTCATAGAGATGTAGGTCTCTCTTTCCCCGAGTGTCAGAGCTTACAGGAGTATCTTTAGAGACAGTGGGATGCTCGTGGTCAGGTGCTTGTTCTCCCCATAGTGGTCCTGAGGGGAGGTCCCACAAGCCTCTCCAAGCTCTGTTCTCAGGGGTCTCTGGGCAGGGGCCCAGGGTAGCAAGGTAGCCCCTGTGCCCGGGGATCTGAGATCTCTGATGGTAGAGGTAAGAGAAGGCTGTTCCAGCGGCTGTCATGGCAGGTCAGACGACTCCCACTACAGGGCCACCCAGTCCTGGACACCTGTCCCTGCCCCACCCACTGCTGTCTCTTAGCAACCAGCCCAGGGCCTGGCACAAGGGGCTCCGTGGATGCTGAGTGAAGGGAGGGAGGATGGATGAAGGAATGAAGGAATGAATGGATACTGGCTGGTGGCATGGGGCCGGCGGTGGGCTCAGGGCTCTTTCTAAGCGGCATGGCTGGCTTCCCAGGCACCTGGACATTCTCCTCCCTCATCCCTTTCCCTCTCAGAGCAATCCCTTGTCTCGCCAGCAGAGCAAGTGGAGCTCAGCCCTGGTGCTCAGACTGTGTCCTGAAAGGGATTTTATTCCTGTGGCTTTTCCTACCTCTCACTCTCACAGCATAGGTGTTCAAGCTTCTCTGTGTCAGAAGTGTGGATCTTTATGGGAAGAGGGAGAGAGGGAGACAAGGCAAAAACAAAAAAAAAAACCCCAAACCCACTAAACACTGGGAAGCTCCTGGAAGCGGCCTGGGGTGCACCCCCCATGCCATGGGCACCCCGTGGTCTGTGGTGTCCTGTAGCCAGGTGACATCAGCAAGGCCCAGGGAAGAGGGGACCTTGTCCAAGCCCCTGAGACAGGAGCCCAGGAAGCTGGCCCAGGAGACCGACCCGAGGGCATCGGGCAAGATGGGGGTGTGGGGATGGGGGCGCTGTGGACACTGGCCAGAGGCTGCCAAGCCATCTCTCAAAGAATAGCTGCTTCAAGCCCACAGACCTGGGAGGGGATGTGCCTGGCCTGGGGTGGTGCTTGTGAGGAGTGGAGGCCCTGCCGCCTGCTCCCCTGCCCCAGCCAGAGCCCTCTTCTTGCCCTCGCTCCCTCCCTGGGAGTGTCATCTCCTGGGGGCAGAGTCCTTTGTGACCGTGGGATCCAGGGACCGGGCTAAGACCCTAAACACTGAACCCACTCCTGGAGGGGGAGAGTAGGGATTGGTGGTCTCACCAAGCTCCTGGACCACTGATGGGAGTTGATGTCACCAGAGACCAATGGCACATAGCGCGTCACAGGCAGAGGAGAAGAATTTGTCCTGGGGAGGCTCCCAGGGGACTGTGAGAAGAGGTAGGTCCCTCAGAGCAAGTGCTCACCAGCCCTGCATCCCCAGACCCCCCTGTGGCCAGCCCCTCCTGCAGAGCAGCCCCTCTGGGGTTCACCAAGCTCCAGGGACCCAGTGAGGCTGTGGCTGCATCTCGATCCTGCGCACCACAGGGAGAAGTAATTAAATGTAGTAGATGCAGAGGCTCCTGAAATTACACGATTTAGGAGCTGCAACTTACACGCATACGCACGCGTGCTAAGCTGCAGATAATTAATAGATTTATTTAAATCAGCCTCTGCCATCTGTATTCATCTGGAAGAGATGCTTCTTGGCAGGCCCATGTTGGAAGACCTTCGATTTGTGAAAGGAAAGTGGGGTGTGTCCCAAAGAGGCGCTGGGGCAGCAGGGGATTCGGGTCCCCAGGGGGCTCTGGTCTGCAAGGCAGGTACCACACAGGTGTGGTGGGGCAGTGACTGCAGCAGACAAGGCCAGGTGGTTCCTGCAGTCAGACCTGAGTGGGAGTGAGGCAGACAGGGATGTGGAGTCCCCTCGAAGCTGTTCTCAGGGACACCCCCCTAGGCAGGGTCCCACCTGATCACAGCCTTGCTCAGGGCCCAACCTCCACAGCCCCAGAGGCCCCATGCTCACTTCCCTTGTGGGCACTGCCTGGCTCTGGGGATGCGGACCCGGGCACCCTGCTGTCCACAGTGGCATCCTCATGCACTCACTGGGCACAGACCCACCTGCTTGGTCCTGGGAGGAGAAGCAGATGGCACTCATGAGTGTCAACCCTCCCAAAGGAGAAGAGGGCTGCAGCCGGACCTGGTGTGGTCACCAGGGGCACCCACCACTGGGAGGCCCACAGGGAGCGGGCAGAGCCCACTGGGGTTCAGGGCCAGCAGCAGTAACGGCATCAGAACTGTGCTAGGGTCTGAATTGTGTCTTCCCAAAATCCGTATGTTGACGTCCTAATCCCAGGTCCTCAGAATGTGGTCATACTTGGAGACAGAGGTTTTAAAGAGGTAATTGAGGTTAAATGGGGTCAGAAGGGCGGGACCCTGATCCAGTATAACTGGTGTCCTTATAGGGAGAGATGAGGACACGGACAGGCACAGACAGGCCACCCTGTGAGGACACAGAGAGAAGACAGCGTCCACAGGCTGAGGAGGGCGACTCCGGAAGGAAGCAGCTCTACCCACACCCTGACCCTGGATTCCCGGCCTTCAGGGCTGTGAGGAGGACATGAGTTTCTGCCCTGAGCGATGCTGAGGACAGGACTGACGAGGACGCACCTGTGGCGTTCTGTTCTGGCCGCCCTAGAACACCAATCCCAGGTGGTGGTGAGATCAGAGGTGACCACGGCGGCTCCTTACAGGAGGCTGAGTGGGAGCCTGGTCTCGCCCAGGCGTTGTAGGCTCTCCACTGAAACCTGGCAGCTCAGGCTCCCTGAAGATGCCAGGCCACGGGCCGCTGAGTGCCACAGCCACTCGTAGGCGGGGGGGCACCTCCAGACTCTCGGCAGAGGTCCAGCCCACACAGCACCCCTTCCTGACCTGCCCTTAGCAGGCAGTGATGGGCGATCATTGTTCAGGGAGGGCTCTGGCCATGCCTAGAGCTCCCTCCCCGAGGTCAGCTCCCCTAGAATCCACTGGAAGGAAGTGTCCCCTGCAGATGGGTCCCAGAACCCCTGTCCCTTGAGGTCACAGTGAGGACACAGCTGGACGATATGTCTAGGCCGGGGCAGGTGTGACCTTTCCCACGAGACAAGTAGGTGGAGACAGAATGGAGCCACGGAGCCCGCTCAGGCCAGTCCGAGGAGGGTGTGGTCTGTTTCCCTCCCCTGTTTCCTTTAGATTCTGCAACTCACCAAGATCAGCACACCCTCCAAGGAACGGGGAAGGTGATGGGGACTCCCAGATGGATAGCGAGCCGGGCCTGTGCCAATTCATTCTTATTCAGTGCCACCGTCGCCACATCCCAATCTAGTCATTATTGCGTCTTCGCTCTCCGTGGCTGCATTATAACTGGAGCTTATGTTCAATTTGCTGGGAGCCGGCAAATCATCGTCTGCTCTTCCTCAGCACACACTAATTTGCTGTTGGCCCTATAGGTGTTTCTTAAAGTCTAGCATTTTACACATAGACAAATTAAACCTCGTTTTTGAATGTGTCCCTCCCTGGAACTGACATAATGCTCTATAATGTCTGTTGCACCTCTTGGGGGCTTGGGGCTCATAATCATTGGCATTTTCAAGCAGCAGGTTCCTTACAGGGATGTGTCCTCAAAGCCAATAATGAAGTGATTAAAGCTGGACTCCTGGGGGTGTTTGCCAAGGTCTCTCTCCCGCCGCCCGTGTGAGCGTGGCCTCAGGAGTGGTGGTCTGGGGAGAGGTCTCTTTGTTGCTGTGGAATATTCATTTGCCCAGCCAGGAACACTTCCCCAGTATCTTCCAGGTGTGGTCACTGGGAGACTCGAATGTGGAGACGTGGTCCAGGGGCTGTAGACCAGGGGAGTCCAGTCAGGTTCAAGGACCAGGATACGGAGGGGGCGTGACGCGAATGTGTGCCACTGAGGGCTGGTGGTTCACCAGGTCAGGAGGACACCCTGGGTGCCCATGTGTGCCAGGTGCCTGGGCGAAGGGCGGGCTCGCCTCCTGGGTTTCACTTGTCTCCTCCAGCTGCCAGGGAGACAGAATAGGTGCACAGTGGGAAATTCACAATCAGCAGGTGCCAGGCCTGAACTGTGTCCCTCGCATTCAAATGGCCTAGCCCCAGGGTGATGGCATTTGGAGGTGACAAGGTCATAAAGGGGCCCTTATACTGGGGTCGGGCCCTTAGGAAAGAGGCGAGAGGGAGGCACCCCCTCCCTCTCACTGCTACACGAGGGACACAGTGCCGAGGGGCCCAAGGAGGGAGCCCACACCAGGAACCCAATTGGGCTGCCCTTGACCTTGTTGAGGTCAACAAGGCCCGCAGGCACCCGGGCCATGGTGTTTTGTGTTGGCAGCCGGGGCTGACCCCAGCGGTGGACGCTCCTACTGGGCCACTGGGCTGCAGTGGACGCTCCTGCTGGGGCACTGGGCTGCGGTGGATGCTCCTGCTGGGCCACTGGGCTGCCCCCAGCAGATCTCAGGGCCCACGGTGGCTGGGGCTGCTTGGGAAGTGGGCCCCATGGTGGAGGGATGGCTCTGACTCTGGCCCCTCAGCCATCACTGCTGCTCCGTGCTCTTTCTCGTCTGAAGGTGGCCTTGCTCTCAGGAGCAGGCACCGAGGTCCCAGGTAGAGCCCCTCCGTGAGATGAGCCGGGTCACCTGACAAGCCACACTGCCGGGTCCCCTGCCCCACAACCCCTCCTCTGACCCTGGCCGTCCTGGAGCTCTGCTCTGAGAGGTGACATGGCTGATGGAGGAAGGTGGGCCTCTTCCCCCTGGTCTCCACATCCCCAAGGCTTCTCCCTGTCACTGCAGCTGTCACCGAGAGGGCTTTTCTGGGGCAGTCAAGCCTTGCAAGTGGGAGAACCAGGGAGACCTAGAGGGGATGTGGGGTTTGGCTGAGCCTTGAGGAGGAGGAAGGAAGCCAGGAAGGGGCATGTGGGATGAGGGCACAGCCTGAGCCAGGTAGGAGGGGTGGCGGGGCCTGCCTTTGGGGAGCAGACGGGATAAACCCAGAAGCGGAGCATGGCGGGGATGGAGGAAGGGAGGCAGACACAGCGCCACAGGCCTGGGTTGTCATCTTCATTACAACCATCGCCAGAGATGCGGTCACCATACGCTGAATCTTTACAGGGGCAGTGGTGGACACGTTTCTATCTCAGCCTCGCAGAGGAGGACCTGAGGCCTGAATGCAGGGGCCAGACCTGTGGGTGTGTGGGTCTGGGCAGGAGTGACCGCCAAGGGTCTTCTTTCTGTGCACATGCCGGCCGTCCTCCATCAGGCAGCTGCCCTGGCCACTGATGCCTTCACAGTGTGGGATTTGGGGACCTCCATGTGCTGTCCCATGGGAAAGCCACATCCTCGTAGGGGAGGAGCATCGCTGCTCTCAGCAGGGCGCCGTTCGTTTCTCTAACGGGAGCCTGTCAGTTTCTGGGCGGGGGTGTGACATGGCTTAGGCATCTGTCCCTGTGATGCACCCAGGCCAGTGCCATCAGGCTCCTGGCATTGGTGCGGCCCTGGCATTAGTACGGCCCCAGCAGGCCCCTCAGTGTTTCCATTCACTGGAGACCACATGTGGGACGCCAGGAGCCCTGAGGGTGCAGATAGATCATCAGGGCCTGGGGCCAGCCTGGGCAAGGGCAGTACCAGCACCAGCAGGCGCCCCCAGTGTGAACCAATGTGAGGTGCTTTCATGCTGCAGAAGGTGCCTGGGTCCTGAGACCCACGCTGGGCCATGAAAACCAGTTGTCTGTATTGTTTTTATTTATTTATTTATTTATTTAATTTTGAGATGGAGTTTCGCTCTTGTTGCCCAGGCCGGAGTGCAGTGGTGCGATCCTGGCTCACTGCAACCTCTGCCTCCTGGGTTCAAGCAATTGTCCTCCCTCAGCCTCCCAAATAGCTGGGATTACAGGTGCTTGACACCACGCCCGGCTAATTTTTTGCATTTTTAGTGGAGACGGAGTTTTACCATGTTAGCCAGGCTGGTGTTGCATTTCTGACCTCAGGTAATCCATCCCTCTCAGCCTCCCAAAGTGCTGGGATTACAGGTGTGAGCCACCATACCTGGCCTCACAGCTGTCTTGAAAGTGGTTTTTGTTTGGCTCCTGTGTCTGAGCAGTTCTCATCCTGTGCTGTCCTCTGGACCTGGGGATGCAGGGGTTCCCTGTGTGGGTGACAGTGGGGTTTGTCTGGGTCTGGCTGTGGCAGGCTCTGCTCTTCAAGCTGGGAACGTTGTGGGTGGGGACTGTGGATGGGAGGTGAGGCATCCCGCCCTGGGAAGGTGTGTGTGATCATAAGGACAGATTGTGCCACACAGGCCTCAGGGCCCAGGGAGCAGCTGGGCTGATGGTTGATGAGATCCTACGTGTCGGACCCACTCTGCTCTGTGGCTCTGGGACGCTTTGCTGGTACCTCTATCACCAGCCCAAGGGAAGTCCTTTCTGCTTCAAGGACAGAACCAGAGCCTCACCCTTCCCGCTTCAAGGACAGAACCAGAGCCTCTCCCTTCCCCAGGGATAGCCGAGTGCCCTGGTCACAATGTTTCTGGAGCCCCTTTGCAGGTCTGTTTCCTCAGGCTGCGCCGTAGGTGACAAGGCTGTTCCAGGCTGTGCTGGGGCTGCTGGCCTCTGGGGAGGAAGACACATGGTGTCCTCAGCAGGGCCTGTGTTTCCAGCCTCGTTTCGTGGATGAAAGATCACCCACAGGTTTGGAGCCCCACCTTTCTGTGGAGGCCATACCACTCCATGGTTTGAAACGTTTGCCACCCTGTTTGTATCCGCTCCTCACGGTGGGTCCTGGGTCGGCGGGGCTGGAATGCTTGGCTTTGTGATTGGCAACGCCTCAAGCCTTGGACACCCCGCTCACCCCCCACCCCCTGCTGGAGAACTGTGATGCCCGCGGGGGGGTCATGAGCCACTGGCACAAACGATGCTCCCCCAGGCGTCTAAAAATCAGTCAACCATTTCTGGTGCTGGGAGCGGACGTTGAGTCACTGACCTGGGCTTTGACCTTATTTAGAAGTTTGTGTTCTCGAGGCTCAGCATGGCTGCGTGGGGGCCAGTCTGGGGCCATGCACGTTCTGCTCAGTGACGCGGGATCAGAGTCCTTTCCGTCCTGGGACTGGGACTGTGGGCGGTGGCTCGGCTCATGGCTGCTGGGCACCCTGCCCTGCCTCAGGCTCCCTGAGTGCGCTCTGCCTCAGGGTCCTTTTCTTAGGGATTCGTCGTAGGAACAAACTGGTAGGCGGTGGTGTGGACTAGGTCCTGGTGCAGGGTAAGCACTGATTTGTAGCTGTCTTTGCTGCCCTCCTTATCCTAAGCTGCCTCATTTCCCCAGAGCCTTTCTAGAAAATGGGAAGGGGGCACAGGAAGGTAACTGAACAACAGTGTGGACCTCACAAGGCCTGTGACTCAGAGGTATCAGCACCAAGCCCAGATCTCCCCACCAGGGAGGGAGGGTGGGAATTTAGCTCCTGTGGGGACCCCCGGGGCCCTGTCACAGCCTGCAAGGCCCTCGAGACTCCACTGACACTGCCAGGAAAAGCTGCCTTCCACCCCTCCTAAGCCATCATTGACTGGCAGATGGAACAGCCAGGCCCCCACGCCCAGTCTCTGGTTAATGGTGGGGTCAGGGCGGGTCAGGCCTGGGCCCCTGCCACTGTTTCTCATGACAATTCCACCCCCACAGTGAGAGAGGGGTCACTTGCGAACTTTGAAAAACTCCCCCAAACCACACGGGGCCCCCACTTGACAGTTCTGAGCCCTCTTTCCTCTCACAGCCCTGGGATGCCCGTCTGTGCGGGTGATGGTACCGGAGGCCCCGGCGGGTGATGGTACTGGAGGCCCCGGTGGGTGATGGTACCGGAGGCCCCGGAGGGTGATGGTACTGGAGGCCCTGGCGGAGCTGCAGGCTGGTGCCTTGGCATCTCCCACACCAGTGCTGGACTGGACCAAGCTGCCTGCTTGCTCCTCTATAGCTGCAAGTGACCTTCAAGAGCCTCGGCCCTTGACCTTCCACCATTTCTCTGACATTTAGCAAACAGTGCCGACCGCCCCTCCTCGGGCACTCGGCCAGGTCTTTGCATGGCCCCCAAGAGTCCTGCGGACAAGTGGCCCCTCATCCCTTCTAAGAGCCCTGCAGACAAGTGGCCCCTCATCCCCTCCAAGAGCCCTGCAGACAAGTGGCCCCTCATCCCCTCCAAGAGCCCTGCAGACAAGTGGCCCCTCATCCCCTCCAAGAGTCCTGCGGACAAGTGGCCTCATCCTGGGGGCTCCTCCTGTACATTTCTCCAGTGGGGACCACAGTGGGTGCTTATGTGGAGACAAAGGGGTGGTTTCTCCCAGCTTCCAGTGGTCTGTCTGGCCTCACTCACCGGCAGTGTGGAGCTGGGCCCTGAACTCCTCTGGGCACAGGTGGGGCTGGTATTGGCCGCATATATCAGTATCTGGAGGTGGGTGGCATGTGGGGCTCCTCTTGTCTCTATACGGGAAGAGGGGCCTGGCTCCCAGAGGGGATCTACGCCTGCCCTCCGAGCAGGGGCTCTTGGTGCTGCTGTGCAGGCCAGGCATGGGTCCTGGAGCTCAGCGCTGCTGGGCCCTCCGCCTCTCGGACTCCTCTGTACCCCGACAGATGGGGGCGTGGCCTCCTTTCTGGGAGCAGCAATGCTCACAGTGCCTGTTCTGCTACCAGTGAGCCGAGCAGGATAACGGGATCTTGGGCTCCCGGGAGGACACCAGCTTCTTGACAAAGGTCAAGACCCCGAGGACCCACGCCAGGTGGCAATGTCGACTCCACCCTACTGTAAGTAAAGGCCACTCCCTCACTGGCCTGCCTGACCCGGCCCTCCTCCAGGTCCTACCAGGCTCCTCACTGGACCCAGGGCTTCCTGGAGCCAGGCATCCTTGTCCTTCCTGAAACCGACAACGCTGTGGAAGGAGCAGCTGTTCTCTGTACAAAGAGTGCATTGTACAGCAAGGGGTTCCTCAGCGTTGGGTCCCCAAAAAGCAGACCCTAAGCCGAGGCCTGGCATGTACATGGTGTGTGCAGGAAGTGAAGACGTGGAAAAGGCGGGGAGTGCAGTCCACAAAGGCGGCTCATCCCCTGGCCACGCTGTGGGCAGCTGGATACATGACCACTGTGGAAACGGAGGAAGACGACCAGTGAGAATGAGCAAAGGCCGTTACTTGGCGCCCACGGCAGGAGGACAGCAGGAGGCTCATGGTGGAACAGGGACGCTCCAAGTTGCCCGGATGGGAGGCCTAGGCCTGGGCAAGCCAGAGCAGGTCCCTAAGGAGGCATCAGGGCACGTTGGGTTTTCTCTGGTTGGTCCTGAGTTGGGACGAAGGGACAGAAAATGAGAGAAGCTGGTGGTTACTGACCGAGAGCTGACCTTTTGGGTCTGATGACTGCAGGGGCCGTGGGTTGGCTTCTGGGCTTGCAGCTGCGGGACAGTGGACTGGAGTTCTGCTGTCACATGTGATCTGGTCATTGTCCTTCTGAGTGGCCAGTCAGCCCACTGGGGGCTCTGAAAAAGGTGCACACCGCGGGCTGGGGCTCAGGGTCTTCTCCTGAGAGTGAGGGGGTGGAGCATCTGTGGGCCCAGCTCTGCAGGCCTTAGTTGAGGGCCACTCCACATGGAGTCATTGGCCCTGGGGACTGCAGCCTCCTTCTCCACTGGGCAGAGTGGGCTCCAGCAGTTGGAGAAAGCTTCCAGGCCTGGCACATGTGTACTGGTCCTTGGGAGCCACTGAGGGAATGTCCTGGGGGTTCCATCAACTTTTGTAGCGAGACTCAGTTCACCATAACCAGCATGGAAGCAGGACGGCTGCCCCATGGTGGGTGCCCTCGGTGCCACACACAGCCTGAGACATCCCCCCAGTGGCCCTGCAGAGAAGATGAGGTGCAGAAGCTGTGGCTGGGAGAGTTGTAAGCTGGCATCTCCATCCATAAGGGGTTAGAGGGGAATTAAAATGCACAGCCACACACCTGCTGTCTTTGCTCTGCACTCTGCCTTCTCATGGCCATGGTAAGATGGTGGCTGGGGAGCCTCTTGGCCGTGGTGGGGCTAAGAGGAGCTTCCCTGGAGGAGACTGGACATGGTCATGGCAGGCGGGAGCAGACTCCCTGCCCATGTGAGGGCATGTGGGCTCTGGCTTGGGGCAGGCCCAAGGAACAGGCAAGACCCCACTGTCACAGCCAAGTGCTGAGTGGGGTGTGAGCCCTGAGAAGGCACAGTAGGTGGGGCACCCCTCCGGCGCTGGCTGCAGGGAATGCGAAGTGGCCCTCCTAGCTGTGGGTAGAGGAGTGGGAACGTAGATGTCCCAGATCCAGGCCCTCTGGCTTGATGGACAGCAAAGTTGTAGAAGTAGCTGTGGGATGATGCTCCTGTTTTAGTTTCATAAATGCATGATGCTCCGTTCCCAGCAATGTGTAAATAAATATTCAGTGCACCAGGTCCACCAATACCTAACTCTCTTCAACTCTGCTTAACTCAACCTGCCTGGCTGGTGTCAGCCTTGGGCAGAATCTGATGTTTTCCCCCATCAATTGAAGGCTTTTAGGCATCCACAGATAAACTGTTATTCTCAGGTCTTAGATTCTGAACGTCCACCTACCACGTGAGAGCACTGCCTCACTCTGGCACTGCTGAGGGGATTTCCAGGGCCGTGCATCCACCCCAGCCCTGTGCTCAGCTCTCAGGAGCACACATGCTGGCTTCAGCCATGGATCTTGTCCCCCTTGTGGAACTAGAATTGCCTTGGAGCAGTGGCTTGAGATGGCAGGTCTGGGTTTTATTCTCTCCTGATTGTTCCTTGCCTACACCAAAACCAGGTGGATGGATGGATGGACTGATGGGTAGACAAATGGATGGATGGATGATAGATAGATAGATAGATAGATAGATAGATAGATAGATAGATAGATGAATGATAGGTAGATGAGTAGATGGATGATAGATGATTAATAGATGTGCAGCTGGATGGATGGATGGATGGATGGATGGATGGATGGATGGACAAACGGATGTATGATGGATGAATTGTGGCTAGATGGATGATGGATAGATGATGGGTTGATGATAGAGAGATGGATGGATGGATGATGGATGAATGATAGATGGATGTGGATAGATAGATGATGGATGGATGGATGATGTATGAATGATAGGTGGATACGGATAGATAGATGATGGATGGATGGATGGTGATGGGTGGATGGATGGTGGATGGATGGGTGGATGGTAGGTAGATGGATGATAGATGATTAATAGATGTGCAGCTGGATGGATGGATGGATGGATGGATGGATGGATGGATGGATGGACAAACGGATGTATGATGGATGAATTGTGGCTAGATGGATGATGGATAGATGATGGGTTGATGATAGAGAGATGGATGGATGGATGATGGATGAATGATAGATGGATGTGGATAGATAGATGATGGATGGATGGATGATGTATGAATGATAGGTGGATACGGATAGATAGATGATGGATGGATGGATGGTGATGGGTGGATGGATGGTGGATGGATGGGTGGATGGTAGGTAGATGGATGATGGGTGATGAATGGATGATGGGTGGATGAAAGACGGATGGATGATGGACGAATGGATGGATGATAGGTGGATGATGAATGGATGGTGATGGGTGGATGGATGGTGGATGGATGGATGGGTGGATGGTAGGTGGATGGATGATGGATGATGAATGGTAGATGGGTGATGAATGATTGATTGATGGAGGAATGGATGGTGGATGGGTGGATAACAGATGGATGGATGATGTACAGATGGACAAATGGGTGAGTGGAAAGATGAAGGGGCCTATGAGGATGTTTGGCCTCTTCAGGGAGGTAGCAGGGGCCTCCCAGGTACACCCAGCTTTAGCCCACCCTCTCCTTGTGCTGCCGTAGGCAGGTTGCTGAGCTGCCTGAGCCTTAGTTTCCTCAGCAATACATGGGTGGTGAGAGGGAGGAGTGGGATCTTTGCTTCAGAAGGTTGTGAGAAGTAAACGGGGTGAGGTGTGTAAAGGGTGTGGCCCGTAGAGGAGCCAGCCCTTGATCATGCTGTCCTCCTTTTGCCTCTGTCCTCCTCGGAAGCATTTTTCAAAGGCCTGGGACCATGCAGCCCACGTGGCTCTGCAGCTTGCTGTAGTTTGCTTGCCACTGTGGCTTCATGGTTTACGCCTGGGGATGTCAGTGGGTTGGGTGTGTCCTTTCTCCTTTGCTCCGCAGACGGCTGCCTGTGGACTGGCCGCACTGGATCCCCTTTCCCTGCCGAAGAGCGCTTGCGTTGTTTCCAGGTTTCGCTGTTCCACGTGTGGAGGGGCCTGTCTCCACACCAGCAGGTGCTGCTTTGGGGTATTTTCTGAAGAACAGAACGTCCAGATTTCGGGTGGGAACATCTTGAATTTGCTTTCATTTTCCTTAGGATAGTTGAACAGGCAATGATTGTTTTTAAACGAAAACACACACAAAAAACGTGTTTGCTTCCCTGAGGGGCAGGCGGAGCCCTCACCTGGGGAGAGCATCCCCCTGCGTGCTGCCCGCCTGGCCTCCGGAAGGCTGCTGGGAGGACCCTCGTGCGTGCCCATCTGTTTTCGAGGACCGGGGGTAGCAGGCGCCCTCCCCAGGCTGAGTGCTTTCCTCCCAGCCTTATTAGGAAATGCTTTAAAAGGACAATCCCCACTTTGAGTGAATGGGATCTATTAAGCCCAGCGACAGTGTGAGTTAATGTGTGCAGAGAAAAGATAAGAATTTCCACAAGGAGAGCAGGGTGATCGTGGGTGCGGGTCTAGAGATAAGAGCCCCTGCCATTGCTGCGGGCGAGGATTGGCGGGCATGGCTGGCAGGGCTGGCCAGGGTGGGCAGGTGGCCTGAGGGGAGGGGGGACAGGCCTGCTCCTCCAAAGGGCCCCTCCCAGCGCCCTCCTCCTGTGTGCATTCACTCAGAACTCACCAGCTGGTCACACATCCTCCAAACTCCCCCGGTGAGCTTGGGAACTAAGAGCAGCTTTGCCGTCTGGGTGCCCCGGGCTGTGGCAGGGGTGGCTGGGGCTGCAGGAACAGGTGTGACACCGCAGTCTGCAGGGTGGCCTGGGGAATGAACTCTCGCAGGATGATGGTCAAGCAGGGCATCCCTGGCCGAGGCTCAGCCCATGCAAGGTGCTGGGCAGGCCTGGGAACGGGCAGAGGTTTGGCTGCAATGGAGCGGCCTGCAGTCCTAGAGCTGGGAGGTGAGACCAGTGAAGATCGTGGACCCACCGTGGGCAGCGTCTGTGCCAGCTGGGGAGCTTCAGTCCCAGCTAGGGGACAGTGAGAAGTTCACGGCCTCTGTTTTCTGGGTATGCCAGAGGAGGTCACAAAAGAAATGAAAGTAAAACAGCCAAAGCCTGGGCTAGCAGGAAGTCTGTCTTCACCCCTGTGACTGAGCCCACAGGGCCTGCCTGGACTGCGGCCTCAGCCATCCAGAGGCCCNTGGATGGATGGATGGATGGATGGATGGATGGATGGATGGACAAACGGATGTATGATGGATGAATTGTGGCTAGATGGATGATGGATAGATGATGGGTTGATGATAGAGAGATGGATGGATGGATGATGGATGAATGATAGATGGATGTGGATAGATAGATGATGGATGGATGGATGATGTATGAATGATAGGTGGATACGGATAGATAGATGATGGATGGATGGATGGTGATGGGTGGATGGATGGTGGATGGATGGGTGGATGGTAGGTAGATGGATGATGGGTGATGAATGGATGATGGGTGGATGAAAGACGGATGGATGATGGACGAATGGATGGATGATAGGTGGATGATGAATGGATGGTGATGGGTGGATGGATGGTGGATGGATGGATGGGTGGATGGTAGGTGGATGGATGATGGATGATGAATGGTAGATGGGTGATGAATGATTGATTGATGGAGGAATGGATGGTGGATGGGTGGATAACAGATGGATGGATGATGTACAGATGGACAAATGGGTGAGTGGAAAGATGAAGGGGCCTATGAGGATGTTTGGCCTCTTCAGGGAGGTAGCAGGGGCCTCCCAGGTACACCCAGCTTTAGCCCACCCTCTCCTTGTGCTGCCGTAGGCAGGTTGCTGAGCTGCCTGAGCCTTAGTTTCCTCAGCAATACATGGGTGGTGAGAGGGAGGAGTGGGATCTTTGCTTCAGAAGGTTGTGAGAAGTAAACGGGGTGAGGTGTGTAAAGGGTGTGGCCCGTAGAGGAGCCAGCCCTTGATCATGCTGTCCTCCTTTTGCCTCTGTCCTCCTCGGAAGCATTTTCAAAGGCCTGGGACCATGCAGCCCACGTGGCTCTGCAGCTTGCTGTAGTTTGCTTGCCACTGTGGCTTCATGGTTTACGCCTGGGGATGTCAGTGGGTTGGGTGTGTCCTTTCTCCTTTGCTCCGCAGACGGCTGCCTGTGGACTGGCCGCACTGGATCCCCTTTCCCTGCCGAAGAGCGCTTGCGTTGTTTCCAGGTTTCGCTGTTCCACGTGTGGAGGGGCCTGTCTCCACACCAGCAGGTGCTGCTTTGGGGTATTTTCTGAAGAACAGAACGTCCAGATTTCGGGTGGGAACATCTTGAATTTGCTTTCATTTTCCTTAGGATAGTTGAACAGGCAATGATTGTTTTAAACGAAAACACACACAAAAAACGTGTTTGCTTCCCTGAGGGGCAGGCGGAGCCCTCACCTGGGGAGAGCATCCCCTGCGTGCTGCCCGCCTGGCCTCCGGAAGGCTGCTGGGAGGACCCTCGTGCGTGCCCATCTGTTTTCGAGGACCGGGGTAGCAGGCGCCCTCCCCAGGCTGAGTGCTTTCCTCCCAGCCTTATTAGGAAATGCTTTAAAAGGACAATCCCCACTTTGAGTGAATGGGATCTATTAAGCCCAGCGACAGTGTGAGTTAATGTGTGCAGAGAAAAGATAAGAATTTCCACAAGGAGAGCAGGGTGATCGTGGGTGCGGGTCTAGAGATAAGAGCCCCTGCCATTGCTGCGGGCGAGGATTGGCGGGCATGGCTGGCAGGGCTGGCCAGGGTGGGCAGGTGGCCTGAGGGGAGGGGGGACAGGCCTGCTCCTCCAAAGGGCCCCTCCCAGCGCCCTCCTCCTGTGTGCATTCACTCAGAACTCACCAGCTGGTCACACATCCTCCAAACTCCCCGGTGAGCTTGGGAACTAAGAGCAGCTTTGCCGTCTGGGTGCCCCGGGCTGTGGCAGGGGTGGCTGGGGCTGCAGGAACAGGTGTGACACCGCAGTCTGCAGGGTGGCCTGGGGAATGAACTCTCGCAGGATGATGGTCAAGCAGGGCATCCCTGGCCGAGGCTCAGCCCATGCAAGGTGCTGGGCAGGCCTGGGAACGGGCAGAGGTTTGGCTGCAATGGAGCGGCCTGCAGTCCTAGAGCTGGGAGGTGAGACCAGTGAAGATCGTGGACCCACCGTGGGCAGCGTCTGTGCCAGCTGGGGAGCTTCAGTCCCAGCTAGGGGACAGTGAGAAGTTCACGGCCTCTGTTTTCTGGGTATGCCAGAGGAGGTCACAAAAGAAATGAAAGTAAAACAGCCAAAGCCTGGGCTAGCAGGAAGTCTGTCTTCACCCCTGTGACTGAGCCCACAGGGCCTGCCTGGACTGCGGCCTCAGCCATCCAGAGGCCCAGCTGGTCAGCGAGAGAAAGCAGCACCTTCCTCCTGCCCTGGCCTGCACCTCCGTCTTCTCTCTTTTCCTCTGCAAACTGGTGGCCTTTCCTCTTCTGGTTTTCTATCTCTTCTATCACCTGCTCTGCTCACGTCTCATCTACTCCAGAGACAGGATGTGCAACTCAGCCTGGGTATGAAGCATGGAGGAGAGGTCAGAGCCAGCCCTGCCAGGGCATCTACCCTTGGTGCAGAATCACATCTTGAGCTCAGATGAAGATTCTCTTCTGGGAGTGACTCCAGACAAGGGCTGGCTGGGACATCTCTCTGAAATCCCACGACAGTGTGTCCCAGAGATCTCCTTGGGGACGAGATACGGCCTCTTCCACGGATGCAGGAGGAAAAGGAGGAAAGAAAACGTTGTTTGAGGCCAACCATGTGTGGTGTTCTCTGCCTGCACTTGCTGTAATCCTTGCAGTGGGCGTCAGTGAGGACTCGGGGCACAGGGAGACTAATGACTGGCCAGCGGTCTGGTCACACCGGTGGCTGGACCTGTGACCAGTGGTCCTTCCCCGACAAAGCCCGTTGCTTTTTGCCCCACGCTGCTCCTGACTGCCGGCCCAGGCTCCCCCTGAAGCCCCATTGCTCTTCTTTAGATCTCCTTCCACTGTCCAGCAGTGGTGAGCACAGCCTGCAGGGCCGGGTGGGGGACAAGGGCAGACAAGGGCAGAGTATCCTCTTGTGCTCACAGCCAGGGCCATCAGGCGCCATCCATTCTGAACCCCCAGCCAGCTCTGAAGGAGGGACAGGGCTGGGCTGTGAGCAGACTGGGGCCTGGGGGCCTGAGCCACAGGAGTCCTCACTGGCTGCTCCTACCCTGCCGCCTCCCCTCTCTGGTGCCTGGTTTTGACCTCTGTGGGATGCGGACAGCTGCCTGGGGTGTGCCACGCACTGCAGGTGGCTGCAGTTACTCAGAAGAGGGCAACCTTTGGGGAGGACAGTGGACGCAGGGCCACAGGCCGTGGATACTCCGACTTCAGCTCCAGAGGAGTGTGGGGTGGGTACAGTCATGGAAGTTTCTGGAAACTGCAAAACCTGGCCTGGCCCCGACTTTTGAAATGACCCTTTGCTTCTCACCATGCGTTTGGCATCGATTCAATAAACCGTGTACTTGGGGTGTGTCTGGGGGTCTGGGCGCCTTTCTGTTTTGTGAACTCTGGGATGGCTGGTCTGATAGTGGACTTGGAGGCTGCCAAGGACATGGGGACTGCGGCTACTACAATCAAGGCCCACGGGTGTGTAGCATTCCTGTGAGCACCGTGGTCCCTCCTCACCAGAGCAACCCCAGCGCTCCCGACCTTGGTCGTGCGCATGGCGCCCACGGAAGCCGCTCTGCATTGCCATGGGCCCGGTCTGCCGGCATTGCATTGCTGATCCTGGCTGACACGGGGGCTGCGCTCGTCAAGTAGCCATGGAAGTGCGTGCTGACCCGACCCACGTGTATCCCCGGGGGCGGCCTCCCACAGGCCTTGCTTGGGTCCCGGGTGCTGGTGAGGCCTGTGGCTGCCTTCCAGGCCTGTCCCCAGCATGTGGCTGCTGTGCCCTCTCACTGTCTTCCAGGCCCAGAAAGAGGCAGGAACTATGGCCTGCCATGCTCTAGTCCCTCTGGGGACTTCTTTGGGCCCTCAGGGGCCGTGCTGGATTTACCCCAATGTCCTGGCTGCCGGTGCCCCTGCACACATAGCCACAGTGCCAGAGGCCTCCCTGAGGCTGTGCTCTTCCTCGCCGACATGCTCACATGGAGATCACCCCTCTTTCTGGCTCAGCCTCACTCCTCTGCTCCCCACACTCCCCTGGGAGGGCCCTACTGCGTTGCATCTGTCCCGCCTTCCTGTCTATACTGGATGGATTCTGCCCGTTGATCAAGGCCAACATCACAACCTCCTCCCAGCCTCGTGGCCTGCGATTGTTAGGGGCGTGTGTACGATCATGCCTACTGAAAACACAGCTAAGGCTGCCTTTATCTTTGCTTATATGTATACCACTTCCTCCTTTTCCTCAAGGAGGGCAAAGCATTACATTATATGAATGTAACACAAGTTATCTACATTGTTTTTATGAGACTAGGGTATCTCAAATTGCAGAACATACATGACACATATGGTAAAAAACAAATTGCAATGACAAAGGAAAGTTCCAAATGAAAGGCAGGATTATGCCTCCTTCTTCCTGGCATCCAGGCCTTTCCCCAGGGACAAAATGGTTAACAGCTTCTTTCTTAACTAGCCTGGCCCTGATCACTATACGTTTTTATTTTCAACATGCATGGTGTCAGCAGTGCACACTCAAACTGTGACTTCTTAATTCATCATCTCTGGTCAGGACCTCCTCACTTTCCATTTTGAACAGGAAAAAAACAGAGGACTTACTTTCTCCATTAAAACACTGCCTTCCATTTTTCAGTCCTCTATTAGGTAGTTAATGGTCAGGGTTTGAGAATTTACATTTAGCTTTCTACGATTAATTTGTGTACATGTTGATTTTAAAACTTGAATGGAATTAAAGGACATTTATAATTCTATCCCATAAATGTTTATAGCAGAAAGAAGATTTCTGACTAGAACCATGGAGAAAGAGATATACCATTGTAAAGATTTTATCAGTTGGAGATCCTTTCAAGTATCAAGGCCTAATGTATCTTTATACGTATTCTTCACAGTTTATTCTACTTCTAGAGAGTCAAATGTGCTAAATTTTCCTTTATCCCGTATCTTCAGGCACAGTCCTTTGATTCCTTTCTCTGGTGGAGTATAACCTAGATCAGCTTTCCCATAAGGGATGGGACTAGTAAACTGAACTTCTGAATTGCCTCAAATGGTATGCATGCTTTGTCAGCTGTTTAGCTGCGTATAAAATTCTAGGTCTTCTATCTCTTCCCATCAGAATCTGAAGTCAGTGCTCCACTGTCTTCAAGAAGCCAGGGTTTCTAAAGCAAAATTCAGTATCAGCTCATTTCTTTCCTCATAGAACATTGTTTTTTGTTGTTGTTTCTTGTTTTTTTTTTGAGACAAAGTCTCACTGTGTTGCCAGGCTGGAGTGCAGTGGCACAGTCTCGGCTCACTGCATCCTCTGCCTCCTGGGTTCAAGAGATTCTCCTGCCTCAGCATCTGGAGTACCTGGGATTACAGGCACCCACCACCACGTCCAGGTAATTTTTGTCTTTTTAGTAGAGACAGGGTTTCACCATGTTGGCCAGGATGGTCACAATCTCCTGACCTCGTGATCTGTCTGCCTTGGCCTCCCAAAGTGCTGGTGCTGGGATTACAGGCATGAGCCACTGTGCCTAGCCTGTTTTTTTTTTTTTTTTTTTTTGCTTTTTTAAAAAAAAATTATGCAGGGTTTTCTTGCATTGGTTGGATCTAGGTGTCTGTCCATTAGATCTAATCAGAATATGGTAAGTCTCTACAATCTGAAGATGTGTATTTATTTATTTGACTATTTCCTCCTCTTTGTTGCCTTTTATTCTCCTTTAGAACTTCTAATACATGAAAGTTGGATGCCTAGGATATACCTTCTAGGTCTCAAATTTTCATAATTTTCACCTTTCTGTGTGCTCTCCACTCTTGTAAACGTATTTGATTTTACTTTCCACAGCCCAGTCTTCATTCATTCCCATTTTACCATTCCGTGTATACCCTAGATCTTAAAATGAGCCAGTCACATGAATTTCAAAGAGTTTTTTTCTTGCTCTCTTGTTTGCCTTTTTTTCCCCTTGGGAGTCTGGTTTTCTCTTATTGATACCATGTTCTTTCAAACGTTTTGAGAATGATGCTATTTAGAATAATCACAATCACAGTTATGACTGTTTTCCCTAAATTATTTCTGTCCCCTAAGGTTCAAGTATAGAGTATGCAGAGCTGAGCCTGCCTTCTCTTTCATGCCTCTAGCTTTCTGCAAACACCTAGTGATCTGCCTGCTGGGTCCTGTCTGTATAGGAATAAAGGTTGAGGTGTGTGTAGTGGCTGGTCAGTGTGAACCACCTCTGCCCTGTGTAGCCCAACAGGCTTCTCACTTGACCATGGGAGTTTACTGTATTCCCTTGGAACTGGCAAGGTGCATGGACAGATGGGCCACCCTGGAAGTGGGCATGCAGCCGATGGGCAAACAGGGTCCCCACATTTGCTGGTGCTGGCAGGCTTGACCCTGGGGACAGGTGTTTTTGTGCATTTCACTCTTGGGAGGAATTGTGCTACCTTTGGACCTGCTGACCCTACTTCTCATGAATGACCAAAGTCCTTAACTCTGCTCTGCCCTGGTTTTTTCTTAGACCCTGAGTTTTTCACTCCAGAAGCAGCTTCCTGGCTTTTTTGTGTGCCATGGGCCTGTTTGGAAGTCTGGTAAAGCCTGTGCTACCCATCTCAGGACCAACTAAAAATAGCTGATGAAGAAGTTCAATTATATCCACATGCAGTTAGCACATGGTAAAAAGCCTATTTTGATATAGTAATGTGTTTTCTTTAGGAAAACATTACATACAAAGTCTAGTAGTGGGATGACCATAATTTGAAGTAATGGTGAAAATAAGCAATAGATTGAGATATCTGCAAGAGCTGTAATGTGATATGAAAATACCTGTGATTTTTGTTGGTGACAAAGTCATAGTTATGGCTAAAGTATTGTGTTTACTGCCTACATGCCTAATTGAAGGCAGTGTTAAATTTCAGTTAGAGGTATGTTAAAGAAAAGGCTCACTTTCTCCATCCAGAGTCCCACACCTCAGGCACTGTGGGGACTGTCCCCAGGCAGAAGGCAATCCCTCTGTGGACAGCTTTCCTCTGGCTCTGGTCTGAGCTACACTAGCCTTAAAGCAGCAGTTTGCAGGGGCTTGGGGCAAGACACACCCACCTGGCACTGTGGAAGTGCAGCTCTTTGGCCAAGTGCCCTCCTGCCTGGACACCTGGCCATGCCCCTGGTTTGTTCCACCTTCTCGGGAGGATGTGGGCATCCTTCTGTTGGTTTCCATCACAGTTTCTTCTCTTCTATCCAGAGATGGACCCAGGATCTGGCTTGCTTAGTGTTTTGATTCCCAGCACAGTAATGGTTTCAGTATTTGTAAAGGGTCTTTCCTGCCATGTCAATGAGACCCTTGGTGTCTCCTCCTGAGATGTGTGTTAGTTTTATCTGGCTCAGGTGTTCACACTGCCATCTGGAGCTGACTTGCCAATGGCACCCAGGGCCTTTTTGGTCTGCACTGTTAACTCACTCTTTGGAAGCCCTGCACGAGGTTCTTGAGTTTGCAGCTGTGATTACTTTTAAAGGTGTAAGCAATGCCACATGCGTTTACTAGCAGGCAGCCTTGGTGCCCGCAGAAGTGTGATGGTGGTCCCCCAACGTTAGGCACGGAGGTCCTCCTGTCCTACCTGTTGAAAGCGAATTGGTGGGCCATGCCTCTATTGATAAACTTTCTTCCCCCCCCCCCCCTTTGTCCTCATTACTTCTCTTTACAGAAGGATCTTCCAAATGTAGTTCTTAAAGATTCCCCTGGAGAATGTAGCATACCTATTTTCAGAATTTCAAATAATATGCACCTGATTGGGGACACAGTGCGTGTCAAGGGCAGGCTCTCTCTCCTGATTGAGGCCCCTTTGGGGGCCAGGGGTGAGCACATGTGATAAGCACCCAGAAGACCCCCCAGCCCTCTGACTGGGGAGCCCTGTGCCAGGTGACGGATGAAGGCCAACGACCTTGGTGGAGGTCAGGCTCTACCAGCCAGGCAGGGTGGGTTCCTGAGGGACTGCCGCCTTAGAGCTTTTCTAGAGCATGTCTAGGGGTGGAGAGCAGGAAAGAGTGGGGTGCTTATAGGAAACGGGGTTTTGAAGGGGATTGCATGAGCAGAGAGAATGGCTAATCCCTTCCAGGGCAGATCCAGAGCTGCTTAGTTGCTTGGCTGGTGTGAGGCTGGGGCCACTCCTTTAGGTGAGAGGAGTCGGATGGGGCATTCTTGTCTCTTGGATGTTTTCGGGGGCAGGTGGAGGGTGATGAGCCAGAGGTGAAGAACTGCTTCGTGGATGGGCTCTCCCCTGGCCAGGTGCTGGGCACCACAGAGCCACATCAGGCAGACAGCATCAAGCTTGGTGGCTGGTCCTGACTCTGCCACTGACTTTCTGGTTGATGTGAGACCAGTCGCCATGCCTCTGTAAGCCTCAGTTTCCCCAGATGCATACTGATGGGCTTGATCTATATGACCTCCAAGAGCCCTTCAGGACCAGGCCTCTTTCCCTTCCTGCTACATCAATACTGGTGCAAGGAGGAGACAGCCTTCATGTGAACCACATGCACCGCAGGCACCAGCACTGCCCCCACCCCGCACAGGCCAGGACAGAGGTTCAGGGTCCTAGGAAGCTTAGGCCCTGATTCTTGCCCGCTGCTCTTTCCTGGGCATTTGAAATTGAATTTCAAATTCAATTCGGGCAAAAATACCTTGAGGCCGACCACACTGGTCTTGGTGCTGGGCTCTGGTCCGACCCCCTGACGAGGACACCCGTGCCCCCTGCTCTGCGGTGTGGGGTTGGGGAGCAAAAGCGGCCCAAAACAAAGACCCCTTCTTCCTAGAGGCGGAAAGGGAGGCAGTGCAGGGAGGCGTCCGTTTGTTTCCCCTGGAACGGAACGAGGGCATTAACTGTGCGCCCACGCTCTTGGGTGCAGGGCAGCTGGCTGGAGAGTGGCACACAGTAGGGGCAGATGTGTGTGTGGGGTGTGTGTGTGTGTGTGTGTGTGTGTGTTTCCAGGCAGATGTGCCGTTTTCAGAAGCTGCGGGACCAGCCTCCTCCGAGCCCTCCCAGCCGCTGGTCGGGCCCGGCTGGGGCGGTACCTGGGCCCGGGTTTCCCTGCCTCTCCCGGGGCCTTGGGTGCCAGGGAGGCTGGGCGCACCTCGAGGCTCCGCGTCCTTTCTCCCGCGCCAGCAGGGCCGGCTCTGCAGTGAGGCCCCTGCGCACCTAGGTGGAGCCCGACCCGCAGTTTTCGGCTGGGCCGGCCCCACCTGACCCGCCGGCGCGCCAGGCGGGGGCGCTGCAGGGCGGGGTCCCCGGGGTCCCTCGCGGCCCAGTGCGCATCGGCGGCTCCGCGGCCGGGACGAGCGCAGACGGCTGCGGG
>NW_016815853.1:1417085-1451708 GCF_001698545.2 Rhinopithecus bieti | reverse complement strand
CCGGCGGCGCGACCCTGACGGGAGTCCGGCCCCCCGCGGATCTCGCCGACCCGCGCGCATCGGGGCTGACCGGCAAGGCGCGGGATCGGGGCGCGCTGCGTCCTCGGTTCCTCTCGCGCCGACCCGGATCCCCGACCTAAGCCGAGGCTGCCGTTCCCATCCCCTGCCCCACACCGCTCGGTGGCAGCGGCGCCCGCCCGCACGCCGCGGGCCCTCGGTAGATGGCACCAGCGTTCCACGTTGGCCGGCCGGGCTGGGGCGGCCGCGGAGCTGGGACCCGCCAGGGTGGGCACCGGGCTGGGACCCGCGGGCGTCGGGGAAACGGGCCTGCGCACCCGTTCCCCAGGGCCCAAGCCGCCTTGCAGGGACCCATAGGCTCGGGGAGCAGCGGCTTGGTCACCCGGGTGCGCAGGTCCCCGCACCAAGTTCTGCCCCTGCCCTCTGGGTCTCTGCTAGACTGCAGGGCAGTGTGGGACTATTGAAGCGCCCAGAGTAACGGTTGGACCCTCGTCGCTGGAGAGGCCCTTTGGACTGGGAAGCATCTTACTGGGGGTTTGGGGGCAGGGCCACACCTCCTCTGATGGGCGGTCTGTGGACTCCAGGCACCCCAGATGCACTCCTGGAAACTTCCTGGTTTCTGGGCCAGACTCCCTTTGCAGGGCTCCTGGTGCACGGCGGGATCAGCCTGACCTATCATAGCAGACTGGGGGCAACTAAGGCATTGGCCTCCCCCGGGGCACCCCTGCTCGTGGTTACTGGTGCTCTGGCACATAGGCTGGGCCAGCTCCGCCCGGTGCTCCCCTTGGTCCGCTGGGAAGGCTGAGCACCGGAGGGCGCCTGTGTGGCTGGTAACGCACTGGGTTCTCATTAGCTCTGGGCTCCTGCAAAGGAAGGGCTTGCAACATTCAGCTGCTTCCCTAATTAATTAATAAGCCGCTGGAAGCTTGGGGAAGTAGGTAGGTGCAGGAGCCTGACCCCAGACCCTGTGACCTCCACGGGCCTGCTGTCCGCTTCCCTCCCTTGCTTTTGGATGTGGACACCAAGTACAGAGGAGGACCAGGTCTGAAGGGAGATTAGGCTACCCCAGGACTCTGCTGCAGGCTTGGCCTGCCAGCCTGGGCTTTCGGGGACCCTTCCCGAGGTGGGAGGCCCAACTTCTTCCTGCTGCCTTACTGACCCACTTCAGGAGTGGGTGGTTCTGCCCTAGGGCAGTGGCCCTTGGGGCCAGGGAGGCCATTGTTCCTGCTAAGGAGTCGTTGGGTCCAGGCAAGCCCACGAGGGCTGTCCTCCGCTGGTGTGCCCTGCCAGGACGGTGGGAGCCACCCCTGGTGCGTTCCAGGCACCTGGTGAAGGGGTCCCTGCTCTGCCGGGCCTGTTTGTGTTCCTGCTGCAAGTTCTCTGCCTCTCTGGCTGATCTCAAAGTCTCTGGGGGATTGGCTTGCAGAAAGGGGGTGCATGTGAAAATTTCAGTGTTTCTCTAAGTGCCCAGCTGCGTTCTGATACTCTGTGACGAAGCAAAGTTCCACTGACTTTTAAGCTGTGAGTTAGTAACAGGGGGGAGCTCCTGGCCGTGTGGCCGGCCTGTGACGAGGGCTTCCTTTCTGCCTCGTCCTTTGGCACTGACCCAGTGCAGGTGCCTCCCAGGACTCTCCTGTCCCCCTGAGGCTCCAGGTCTAAAGGACTCTGGTTTTTTGGCCGAGAAGAAAGAGTTTCTGTCTCTCAGATGGGAAGGTCTAGGTGTGGAGCAGACCCAGGATTAAATGCTGGTTGTGTTCGCTGAGTGGAGTACTTTTTGTGGATTTAGCCATTCACAGAGACCTCGGTGTTTACCTTGAAGTAGACACTCGTGTGTCGGTGTTGTGGAAGACAGCGCAGTTATAGATGCAGATGGGGTCAGCTGGACGCTGAGGGTACAGGTGCCTTTGGAAGAGCGATTGCAGGGTCCGAGTTTGTGTAGCCCTCTAGGCCTCCCGAAGTCCTGTCTCCCTGTCCCGAAGCGGTGGCCTTCACCACCCTGGGTTGGGCCCTGCTGCCTGTCTGTCTGGAAGGTCAGGACTTGGGCAGCCTCCCTGTCCTTGCTGAGATGCCCTTTTGGCCCCTTGGCATCAGGAGCCCCAGGGGAGGCCTGGGGAACCAGCAGTGAGAGGCGCAGGGAGGGGGGTGGCCCACTCTGGTTCCTGGCTGATGGGCTCAGCCTGGGGCCACTCTCCTCCCAGCAGCCGCTGTCCAGCAGGAGGGAGGGAGCAATGAAGGCAGGTGGACAATTGTGACTTGTTGTCTGGGCCCGAGTGGGAAAGAGCTGTTTAAATTGCCATTTCCATGAATCTGTTTTTTTCAGGGGTGAAGAATGGGGACCCAGGGAACCGTTTTCCACACTTCTCCTTTTGTGTGGAGATAGAGGCCACCCCATGGCTAATCCATCCCCCTCTGGCCACTTTGTCTTCCAGTGTTTGGGGAGATGAATAGGGCTGTGAACCGAGAGAGAGGCAAATTGTGGTCCGTAATTGCAGCCTCGATACGTCCGAGCTTTGTGAGAACAGGTCCTGCCCACCGCAGCAGGCCCGGCTGGGCAGCCACAGGCCTGGCAAGAAAGCAGGGTCGCAGTGTGGGGTCCGGCACTGGGGCCTGGGTAGCTGCTCATCTTGCCCTGTCATCCTTAGGACATGCTGACCCTCCTCTGGGAGGGGAGAGCCATCCTTTCTTCTGAACTGCCTGGCATGTGCACGTGCTGTGTATGCATGGAGTGTAGCTAACGTGGGGGACGAGGGCGGGAGTCCCAGGATGCTGATGGAAGAGCCGGACACTTCCTTAGGGCGCAGACGACATGTGTCACGGAGACGTGAGAGGGAAGCCAGTGCTTTATCTCCATCATCATGTTTGGCCTCCAAATGCAGAGTTAAGGAAACAGCGAGAAGTATAAAAATATTTTCCACCTCCCTCTTCCAAAGACTTTACAATATTTTTCTGGAAGTCTTGAGTCACTTGGACTCCAGCACTCCAGCACAGATTAGCAGGCTTTGGTGTGGATGCTTAATGTAAACAGAAGAATCGAAAAATACTTCAAAGAGGAAGGAGCGCAGCGAGCCTGGGCCACCCGGGGCAGGCCATAGCGGCAGAGAGGTGTCTGGGCTTTGGGACCCAAAGGGACATGAGAAAGCCAGGAAATCATTCGGCCTGATCCTTTCTGAATGGGAGGGAGAACCCGGTGCCTCTTTGCCTTAAATGTGGATTTGAGGTTCAACTCTATCTCGGTAAATCCTTTTGGTGGCAGGGGAGTGCATGCGATGGCTTGAACGTGCTGTTCAAAAGCCTCTTTTTGCAGGTTAATATTGAGAACTTTGCGTCCAGCGGCCCCGGCACAGCGTACCCGGGCCTCGATTCCAGATGCGCTTTCGGAACCACTGTGGCGTGCCTGTCTTTGAGCAGCTGCTGGGAGGGCAGAGACTGTTGATCGAGTCAATGGTATTCAACTTCCATTGATTTAGTTAGCCGGCTCTTTCGGAAATGAGGCGTCCTCCTGCAAACCCGTGTGGCCCGTAACAAGGAGCACGCTCAACTCCGTGGAGGCAGTTGACGGTGTATTAATTGTTGTGGCTCTGCGCCGTCATCATTAATTGATGCCATCTTTGCAAGATTAGCGGCCGATGCAGAGTGTTCATCTGTCTGTTAGATGGACCACTTTATTTTTTAGGAAATGGATAGAGAACTTCTTAGGAGACAGCACAGTTCCCGGCCCTAAGACTCCATCAAAAATATTTGCTGAATGCATACAGCCATTCTGTCCCGGAGGCATAGAGCCAGGGCTGTGGGTGGTCCATGATGGGTTGGGTGAGGGCTTGGTAGATGCCCTTGAGGTTTTCCAGAGCAGCAAGGCCGTTCTTGGTGAGGGCTCGAGGCTGCACCGGGCTCCATTATGAGTGTCTAACGGTGGTGGAGGAACTCATAGCATGCGGTGTGTGTGGAAGGAGGAGGGAGTTGGGCAGCTCTGTTCTCAATGCTCACGGCCGGCTGTGCCTGCACACCTGCACCCAGTCTTGTTGTGGGGCGGCCCTGGCCCCCAGGCTCTGAGCTTGGAGCTGGCTGCTCATTTCTCCTGAGTCTCAGACTGCGTGTGGAGGGGTGCTGGGCTTTGTCTAGGGGCCCCAGGGGTTTCCCTAGCCCACTTCCTGGGTGCATTGTTTTTATGGCCCTGATGAGGTGTGCAGGCAGACAGGGTGCAGGGGCATCGCAGTGCCAGCCCCACCTGGAAGGTGTCCTTCAGCCTGCCTCTCCCTGACCCTCCAGTAGACGCTGTTTGCAAGGCCAGGTAGTTGTGAATGGCTGCTGGGAGGGGTGGAAATGAAAAGGTGTTAAAAATAACCAACTCCTTTATCATCATTTACTATCATTTCTTGTGTGACACAGAATCTAAATAAAACCCACACTCACCGTAATGGGATTCTCATCTGCTGTGCCTCTGACAACTGTAAAAGTTAGAATATAAAAGGACTGGAAATGGAGGTGACTTCCAGACACAAGTTGGCTCATTGCAGCCTTGCTGGGCACAGGAGTCCCAGCCTCCCAGGCCTCCCAGCAAGGACTAAGCCAGTGCCTGCCGAGGGCCAGGCTGGCAGTGGATGGGGCCAGCTGGGGGTCACTCCCGCTGCACACTCGGGAGGATTGGATTGGGGCTGATCTTGCTGCTGGCATCTGTGGAAACTCATCAGTCTCCCATGTTGCTGCCATGCGGAGCATGGTGCAAGAAAGCCGTGCAGAGAATGGTTTTATTCTTCACTCGGTGGTCTGGAGGTTGGTGGTTTTTGCCCGTCTCTGGGCGTGCAGCACTGTAGGAAAGGGGGCACTGGTGAGGCCACGTCTCTGCCTGGTGGAGTGCTGGCTGCAGACACAGCCCAAGAGCCCCTGGCCCTGGAGAAGGCGGGGTTGGCGGGCAACCTTCTTGGAAGGGTTCACTGCTGACATTTTCATATGTGTGCATGTGTGTGTGTGTACATGTGCCTGCTTATGCATAACTAAGTGCTCATAGGGGTTCATATTGTTGTGTGTGATCTTCTGAAACGTGTAAACTACAGAATCATGCATTCTAAACCTCATTTAAAATACAGCCCCTTGGTTAGGGAGCAAGGCATGCAGGCAGTAGTGTTCCTGGAGAGGGGAGGGAGGCAGCCCTCACCTTATTTACACAGAAACAGATAGATCTGTGGCTGCACTGTGATCTGAGCAGACAGGAAACACAGAGCGAAGCACACAGCTGTGGGTCTGCGTGGAACATGTAACTGTTTGCTCACACAAGCACCCAGTGAGTGAATGCAGCTCCTTTGGCACCAACCATAGGACCCCATAGCCTTTGTACTATGGAAGCCCTGACCTGGCTGTCGGGGCAGGCGGACCTTTTCTTTTCCTCCTCTTACCTGGACTCTGTGTGTGAGCCCACCTCTCCCAGAGACACCACTGCGGTGCCCCCCACAGAGACACACCACACACTGCATGCTGCACACACACACCCCACACAAAATACACCACACAGACCACATACCCCACATGCTGCACACACTACATACCATACGCTGCACACCGCACACATGCCACACACAAAATACACCACATACAAAATACACCACATACCACACACAAAATACAGCACACACAAAATACACCACATACCACACACAAAATACAGCACACACAAAATACAGCACACACAAAATACAGCACACATACCACACCCCACATACTGCACACACTACATACCATACGCTGCACACTGCACACATACCACACACAAAATACTGCACACACAAAATACACCACATACCACACACAAAATACACCACTTACCACACACAAAATACAGCACATGCCACACACAAAATACAGCACATGCGACACACAAAATACACAACACACCACATGCCACACACGCCACACACACAGTGCACACCAAACACAAAATATACACATACCACACACCACATACAAAATACACCACACACACCACATACCATGCTCACACACCACATACCATGCTCACACACCACACACTAAATATACACACACCCCCACACACCACAACAAAATATACTACACACCACATGCCACACACACACCCCCCACACAAAATACGCCACACACACCACACACACAGTGCACACCCCACACACACCACACAAAATACACCACACGACACACACATAACACACACAAAATACACCACACACACCACGTGCCACACACAGACACCACACACTAAATATATGCACACCACACCCCCACACGCCACACACAAAATACACCACATACCACACACACACTACACACCACACACAAAATACACCACACACACACCACACACAAAATATACACACACTACACACCACACATACCACACACCAAATACACCACATACACCACACACCACACACACTACGCACCACACACAAAATATAACACAGACACTCCACACACACATCACACATAAAATATACACACACCACACACACATACCCCATACATACCACACACAAAATATGCCACACACACCACACACACAGTGCACAGAACACACACACTTGCCACAGAAAATATACCATGCAAACACACCATACATGCACACAGCACGTAACACACCACAAAAAAAATACGCTAGACATACACACACCATACAAAAAATACACCATACACACAGCATGTCATACACACACCACATGCCACGCACCATGCACCACACAAAATAAACCTCACACACCACACACAAAATACACCACACACACCACATACACACACCCTCCACACACAACACAACACACAAAATACACCACATACACCACACAGTAGACACCACGCACCACTCACAAAATATATCACACACACTGCACACACACCACACACAAAATAAACCACACACACCACATGCATGCACCCCCACACACAAAACATTACACATATTACACACACACCACACGTAATATACCACACACACACACACCACACAAAATACACCACATACACCACATACATTGGACACCACACACAACACTCACAAAATACATCACACAGATATCACACACACCGCACACCACACACACTCCACACACCACACACAGTACACGCCACACACACAGTGCACACCACACACATAGATACCCAAAATAAACCATGCAAACACACCACACACATGCACACACCACACCACACATAAAATACACATACATGCTACATACCACACACAAAATACACCACACGTACACATACACACCACACAAAATATATACACACCACACATACCACACATCACATACACCCCACATGTGATGCACCACACACCACACAAAATACACCTCAAACATACCACACCACAGACATACACCACTCACAAAATACATCACACACCACACACACACAGCACAAATCACACACACATATCCACCACACACATCACACAAAATGCACTACACACACCACTCGCACCACATACACGCACCCTCCACACACCTAACACACCACACATCACACACACCAGATGCCACACCACACAAAATACAGCATACACACGTACACAACACACAAAATACAACATATACACACCACTCACAAAATACATCTCACACACATGCACCACACACCACACACACACAAAATACACCACACAGATATCACACACACCACACACAAAATATACCACACACAAAATACATCACACACCACATACACACTCCCCCACACAACACACAACACAACACACATGCCACACGCCACATCACACAAAATACAGCACACACACACCACATGCAAAATACACCACATACACCACACACACTAGATACCATACACACCATTCACAAAAACATCACACACACCACATGCCACACACCATACCACACAAAATACACCACACAGATACCACATACAACAAAATACACCACACACACTAGACACCACACACACACACTATGCACACATACCATCTGCCACACATCACGCACACACAAAATATGCCACATACACCACAAACATACCACATACACAACATACACAGAATACACCACACACACCACATACACATACCAAGTATGCACACCACACATACACACACACACGATACACACCACACACACAACACACCACATACACACACTCCATAAACAACACATCACATGCCACACAAAATACACCACACACACAACATACAAAATACACCACATACACCACACACGCTAGATACCACACACACACCACTCACAAAAAACAATCACACCCCACACAGCACACACCACACACACAAAATACACCACACACACTAGACCCCACACACACAGTATGCATTGTGCACACACAACACATGCCACACACCACACACACACAAAATATGACACAAACAGCAAACATACCACATACACAACATACACACAGAATACACCACACACAACACACACACACAAAATACACCACATACACACATACACCACATACACCACATACACATACCAAATACGCATACCCCGCCCACACACACACAAAACACATACCCTGTGAACGCCACACACACACACACACAAAGTATACAGACACGCCCCCACACAAACACATGTCAAGACACACACACACACAAACGTACACCAACCACACCACTTACATGTCATACACACACGTACACAGCCACACATCACAAACATGTTACAGCCGTCACACTGCGCACACACAATACCCCAAACACTGCAGTCTGCAGCTCACCCCGTGGGCCCGGCCTGGCATATTCTCGAGGAGGGGAGAGGAGGGTGCACCCCAGCTTTGGCCTCTGCCCCTGCAGCCTTGTCTCCGTCCTCACCCAGACCCTGACGCTGGCCCTCGCCAGCTGGGCCTCTGCAGCGGCTTCCTGAGGAAGAAGGCACTGCCCTGCCCTTCACAGTGGGGGCCGGTGTGGCCCAGTGAGGTCAAGAGAGGGCGCAGGTCCCAGAGGGCAGCAAGACAGGTGCAGCTGCGCGGCTCACTCATCTCTCTATGACCCCAGGCAGGGGCGGCGTGGGTGTTGCCTGGTCATTGCACACCCACCTGCCACTGCAGGCTGCGACGCCCCTCTTTCTGGCCTTGTGCTCGTCCCAAGGGTCACACCTGCCCATGCAAATGACCTTTGGGACGAGGAAGTCCACCTGCAGCTTGATACCAGGCTAGTGGCTGGGCTTCTCGGACCCTCGCTCTCCTCTTTGCAGGGAGGTAATGATAAAAGGAGTGGAAGCTGGGGGACTTCCACGGTGGGCCCCTGACAGATAGCCCCAGTGGTGACCTTGTGGAAAACCCAGGAGCGGCCCCTGCCAAGTGCTGAGCGTGTCTGTGGAGCAGATGAGGCCATAGGCACTGGCCACAGGACTACGCTGTCTGGAGAGGAATTTGCACACATTTGCAGGGGTGCAGGGCTGGTGTTCTTGGGATTTTGCCTGGCTTCTCCGGATCCCAAGGTCCTGGGCAGGTGGCTTGGCCCCTGGTGGGTGGAGTCTTTGAAGTGCAATCTGGAATCTTCATGCATAGCTGGGCCACCTGGACAGTGGCCATTGTGGTCTCTAGAGAGTTCCTCGAGGATGCGGCCCCTTTCTCCAGACACTGTTGCAGGGGGCGGGGAGGGAGGCCTGCATCCCCTGGATGCAGGACGGGTTCCCACCACGTGTCTGGCTGGGCTGTAGTGTGCAGGGCAGCCAAAATGCACCCTCCAGGTAATCAGGGCCCACCCCATATGGGGACTCTGGTGAGACCCGGACCTCCACCCGGCCCCCTGTCCAGGGTGCACGAGCCAGGCCCGTGTTGTCAGCTGTGTCTGTTTGTCTGTGGTTTCCCTGTGGCTTCATGGCATGTGCAGGTCTCTCTTCATGATTTGGGTGTAGTCTTTAGGGTGTGAAGGCCGTCGTCAGCTAAGAGTGTTCTGTGGGTGGGTAGCTCTCCTTCCTCCCAAATTTGGGGTGACCTTCTGTGTGGAGGCCCATGATGGTTTACCATGCATCCCGGGGCTCTGGGACGCCGTGGGCACGAGTTCTGGAGGGGTCTGCACACCTAGGTTCATCTCACAGACCTTGGGGTGGGCAGAGGGTCCTGGACTGCAGGGACTCGCCCTTCCTTGCAGCTCCTGTGCTTTGGTGGTGAAGGAAGGGCTGTGTCCTCAGCCACACTGGGAGCTGCTGCCCTCGCGTGGAACAGGAGCAGCTGTTTGTGGGCAGGCCAGGTGTGGGCTGCAGGCAGGCATTTAGGGAAGTCATGGCTCCAGGCACCAAGGAGGCAGTGGCTGTTGGCCCTGCCTTTTGCTGCGTTTCTGTGGACTCCTAGCCCAGGGGGGTCCCAGGATAGCTGGTGTCACCTGAAGTGGCCGAGGGGCACCTGGTCCTCTGGCTGATGGGGCTGCTTTGTGGGGTAGGCCAGGCCCTGGCTCCCTGGCCCTCAGGGTAGGGTGTGGGTTCCCCAGCTCCCCTGCCCTCACATGCACCCTTCCAGCCACCTGCGTCAGCATGCTCCAAACACAACCTTCTGCCCTTGACTTTTCTTCTTCTCCTTTTGTGTTTTAAAAATCAAATCAGCACTTCAGAAGGCCTCTGGAGCTTGGAGGACCCACGCAGAGGCTGCCTTCTGCCTGCTTGCCCTCAGGGGCTGCTGAACTTCTCCCACCCAGGCTGAACTTTCTGTCTCAGCCCCCGCACTCTCCCAGCCAGGCCGGCTCCTTATTCCTGCCCATTTTACTCCAGAAGGGAAGTAGGCAGGCCCGGGTTATCCTGCAGGAGCCTCGAGCCTTGCTGGCCAAGCTCCATCTGTGCATAATGGGTGCTCCAATGGGCTGGGGGGTCGGTCCACGGGAGAACTGGATGTTCACCAGGGGTCAGCATTGGCCTTGAAGTGAGGGGAAAGGTCATCTCGGCAGATAGGTGGCAAGGTGGCAAGGTGGCGAGCCCCTGGGGCTGAGCACAGGGGCCTCTGGTGAGAGGGGCCTGGCCGTGAGCACAGTGACTGCTCTTTGCCGTCACCTCCTTTGCTCCTCAGGCCACCTGCGCAGAGGGTGTGATCCTTGCATGACTTTGCCATTGAGGAAATGCAAGGGTGGAAAGTGCAGTCTTGGCGGCGGCCCCAGAACCAGGTGCCCTCTCTCCCGACCTTGCTCCCTGGATGGGGCTGTGCCGCCCGTCCTGAAAAGCTCTGCTGAGGCATTGGGGGAAGGAAGGCATTCTGGCAAGAGGAGGGATCCTTCAGAGGGTCTTGGGCAGGGTGGGTGCTACCCTCAAAGTTTACAGTGCTCCCCTCACCCTATCCCCTGTGTTGGACTCTAAGTGGGTCCCCCATGGATTGAGGCTGGTGGCTGCTGGATGTCGGGGCTGGTTTCTGGGCTGTGGTCTCTTGCTGTGACAGTGGGGACCTGCGGGGGTGGGGGTGTGATTTGGTGCCACCTCCCTGCCTCTGTGGCCTCCCAACTGGGGCAGGGCAGGGCCCAGGGGTTCTAGAAGGCCCTTGGTTCAGGTGAGTCAGTGCCCTTGGGGACGCTCCTGGCAGAAGACTCAGGAATCCGTGGGAAGACCGGTCCCCAAGACCATTCCAGCTGGACGGCGTGGAGGCAGCCTGGCCCCCATGTGATCTTCCCTGGGTATATTCAGAAGAGGTCATGGAGCCTTTACAATACACACTCTTCAAAGCCAGCCTCTGCCTCGGAGAAGGTGGATTTTATTAGCCAGTTACCTTTCTTCTCCTCCGATTACAGAGGCAGCCAAGCAGGCCTCTGATTCGCTTCACCGGTGGAAGAACACAGGCCTTGCTTATAAATAACTCTGCACTTTGCAGAACCGGAAAATCCATCTTCAGACCCTCCTGTCCCCAGGGAATGCCTGCACGGTGACAGCTCCCTGCTCCTGCCCGCCGGCTGCCTTGGGGACAACCTTGATAGACACGCCGGCCTCAGTTTGGCATGCACGTATTGAGTACCTGCTGTATGCCCGACATGAGCTGCTTGCTGGCGGAAGGTGACCAGGGGGTGGCTGGCTGGGGGTTGGTGGGTTTCATGGGATCATTTATGTGAAAAGGCAGAGTAAGGACTTGAGTTGGTGCACCTGTGAGAAATGTACACTTGTGGGGTCAGTTGGAGGTTCCCAAAGACAGAGCCACCTGGAAACCAGGGTCGGTTGGAGGTTCCCAAAGACAGAGCCACCTGGAAACCCAGGGTGCTCTCTCATTCAGAAAAAGGGCCTTTGCAGATGTAGTTAAGGTCAGGATCTCAAGATGATGGGAACTTGAATTAGGACACACTCAGAGTCCAAAGACAAGTCCTTAGAAGGGAAGAGAAGAGAAAAGAAGCAGACAGACAGGAGAGGGGGTCTCGTGAAGACACAGCAGGGGCTGGAGTGATGCGGCCACACGCTGAGGAGCACCCACAGCCACCAGGAGCTGGAAGAGGCAGGAAGGATCCTCCCTGGAACTTTGGGAGGAAGCGCAGGCCCAGAACACCTTGATTTCCAACTTCTGTCCTCCAGAACTGTGAGAGCAGAAACTCCTGTTTCTAAGCCACGGGTTTACGGTGATTTGTGACGCAGCCAGAGGAACCGGATATAGCAGGCACAAGCCGAAGATCTTGTCACAAGGGATTGTAGCCCACATGTGCATGCATGTGTGTGTGTGTGTGTGTGTGTGTGTGTGTGTGTGAGCGCCCATGAGTGGGGGTCTCCAGGCAGCATGGCTGGCAGATGGGGCCTGGGTCTGATTAGGGTCCACCTCATCTCAAAGAGGGCCCAGAGGGGACAGATGCTTTGTCAGCATGAAGGGGAAGATCTGGATGCCCGTCCTGGAGGTGGAATGCCATGGAGGCGAGGGCTCTTGAGTTGGGGGTTAAGGAAGAAGCTGGTTTTCCCGAGGAGATGGGGGTTAGGGTGGCCAGCCCAGAAATTCTTAACGCTCCTCCTCACATAAATTCAGCATTTGCCAGAGCGAGGGCATGCACCGCTGTTGGCCTGCAAGATGGTTTTATGTGGATGCGGACGGGCATTTGTTATTTTAATAGCTGTATATCTGCTTTTATGGCTACCTTCTATTTATGGCAAAGGCGCTGGCTTTCCATTCACAGGGTGATGGAAGGTTTCTTTTCAGTAGTGAGGTGACACCTGGGTATGGTGCAACCCTGGGGGGTTCACAGGGTGGCCCAAGCCTGGGAGACACTGTTTTGGCTTCTCGAGTGTCTCCTAAACACCCGGTGTAGAGAAGGGGCTGAGCCTGGGCCGAGCTCCCCTCCAGGGGCTGCCACACACAGACTCAGGACCGTGACTCTGAGAGCCCACTGGCTGCTATACCTTTGAAAGTGACATTTTCATTTTTTTAATCCAAAAGAAAATTGTGAAAAAGATCAACGTTTATGCCCAGACTCCTCCAAGCCATTTCCTATTCCAATTGGAATCAGTTGTGACCAGCTTCACAGTTACCTGGCATGTTATTAAAAATGGGTCTGATGTTTAGTCTTTTTATTCATGACTTTTTTTGTTTTGTTTTGAGATGGAATTTCACTCTATCACCCAGGCTAGAGTGCAATGGCGCGATCTCGGCTCACTGAAACTTCGTCTCCCAGGTTCAAGCGATTCTCCTGCCTCAGCTTCCCGAGTAGCTGGGATTACAGGCACCCATCACCACTCCCAGCTAATTTTTGTATTTTTAGTAGAGACAGGGTTTCTCCATGTTGGCCGGGTTGGTCTCAAACTCCTGACCTCAGGTGGCCCGTCCGCCTCAGCCTCCCAAAGTCATGATTTGTTCTTAATGCCCTAATTTATCTTAGTTGAAACACACAGTTCTCTTTTCTCTTAAGTTGGTGGCTTGGCCTTGAGAGCAACCTGAAGAGTTCTGTGTATTAAGTTGGTTTCTTCTTGTCTCTGGGATGGGCTGTGAGTCAGGAAGAGGAGAAGGTTCCTGTTTCCTTAGTGAATCTTCTAGAATGGACCGTGGTTCCCCTTGGGTGGAAACCGCCCTCCGAGCCGCAGGCAGGAGTGGGTGTTCCCGTCACAGCCACCTCTCTGGGTCCTGCCCACTCTCCTCCCATCCCCGTGTGTCTGATCCCCAGGGCTTACAGTGCCTCAGTTGCCCCCAGCCATGGCCTTGCTCTGGAGGGAGGGCACAGACGGAGGCAGCCAGGAGTTTCTGGGAGTTTCCGAGGCCTCACGTTGGACAGAGACATCTTGTTGCTGCAGGGAGTGGGCGCTGACCGGGGGTGCCCCTCAGGGCTCCAGACAACAGGAGAGAGCCCGCTCCAGGGCAGTGGGGTCACAGGGGGAGGGAGTGACCAAAAGCAGCTGGAGGGTGAATGCTGGAGCCTGGGCCTGACCCTGAGCTGGCCTGAGGGAGGGGCCAGGGCCAGCTGAGCCCTGAACTGATGTGGCCAGCACGTTCCCCAGGTGTGGCAGGAGGAGGAGGCACTGGGCTTGCGGAAGCCCACGTAGCTTGGGTCCAGCGCCTCCCAACCTTCCCCACAGAGTCTGCCTCTCAGGGAAGCCAGCGTCCTGGGTGCCTGGGCCAGGCGTCTCTCTCCCCAGGCAGGTGCCTGGGATGCAGTGCCCCAGCCTCACGGCCCCGAGTACCCTTCAGCCACTGAAGGTGGTGGGTGGGGTATGCCTACGCCCGGGGCACCTCCCTCCTTAAGCGGCTTGCCTGGATTGCATGGAGGCAGGAGGTCCCCTGGGCAGTCCCGAGGGCGGTGGGGCCTCCTCAGTAGGCGCTGGGGGCCACCTTGGTGGGCCCCCCCACCCTGAGGCCTGGGCTGAGCCAGTGGTGTGCTTCGTTGTGGGCAGTGACCCACCACCATAGGGTGCTGACGCGCTGGCCCAGGGCACTGTGCCAGCCTCCTTTCTATGTGTCTGTCTGGTCTGGAAAACCCGACACTGTACGGTGGGCCCTGGAGTGAGGTGGGCAGAGCCTGCGGCCCCCCAGGGTGAGCCTTGCGCCCCTTGCTGGTGGAGTGACCGGTGGCTGTCCCCATGCCCTGTCTCCTGCCCTGCACGCAGGATCATGGTAAGAGGACCTTAGAGGCTGTGGTGCGGGTGAAGTGAGAACCACTACAGGCAGGGGCTTGGGACCCTGTGCATAGCTTTCTGCTGTTGTTGCCTCATGCCCAGCCCCGGGTCCAGGTCTCTTCCATCTCCTGCACCTCACACAGTCCTCAGGGCGACTCTGGCGTGACTGATCGCCATGGACTCTGATGCTCCCGTTGGCTGCCAGCCATCTCTGCATCTTGCCTTTGAGAGGCTGCACAGCCCGGCCTCTGACGTGGGCTGAAGAACCACGAAATGGGTGCTCCGGGCACTGTCGTTTGTCTTTTAATCTCTGGGGCCTACTCCTCTGTGCTCTCTGTGTCTGGTTGGTTTCTGCTCCTTCCTGAGCCCGAGGCCAGCCCAGGACCCCACCTATGTCGCCAGCGGCCCAGCGTATAAAGCGGAGTCTTGGAGCTGGTAGCCGAGGTAGAGGAGGGCTGCAGAGGCTGAGATGCAGCTGGTCGGGCCTGGCCCCTCCATTTTGCAGATGGGGAAATGGAGGCACGGGGCAGGGGAGGGACTGGCCCAAGGCCACGTGGGTCTCAAATTAGTCATGGTGACCGATGTGAAGGGACATGTCTTTTCAGACAAGGAAGCTGCTGTGGGCCTGGCACACACCTGGTAGAGGTTCTGAGCTGGCTGTCCGGGCTGGGTGAGGGGTCTCAGGGCAGAGGAAGGCTGGATGTGGCTGGGGTCAGGGCTTAGGGACTGCTGGGTTGAGGATGGCTAGGGCCGAGTTGAGAGAAGCATCCCGTTGGCCCAGCACCCCAGGTGGCCGTGTTGGTACCAATTGCTCAAAATTGCAGCTTCATGTTACAGCCCCGTTGGGTGCCTTCCCACTGTGCCCTTGGGTGCAGTGAACTCTGGGAGCCACCGCAGCCCAGGGAGTCCCCAAGCAAGGCCAGCTGGGACCATCCCTTAGTATGGCCTCCCTAGGCCTCCACTTCCCAATCTGTGAAATGGGACAGGAAGAACTCCCCCGAGCTCCCCCTGAGGCCAAGTCCTGTTGCCCTCCTGCCCCGCCGTGGCCCCCAGTGCAACTGTGAGCATCCCAAGGTGGTGAAGGGGCCCTTATAGCACACAGAGCGCATGGCGCTGCGGCCCAAGGAGAACCCCTTAGTGTCGGTGTCGGCCCTCATTTTTGTTATTTTTCCTATTATTTTCTCTATCTTCTGAAGTCCTTCTGTAAGAAATTATGGTTCCCTGGGAGACCCATTGTGATAAATGCCAGAAAACAAAAGCCTTTTGCCAGGGCGCTGAGGCCTGTGGATACTCCCAGGCCCTGGTCCTGCTCCTGTGCCCACAGAGTGGCCCTGTATTTGCTCTCTTCCTCTGGGATGCACAGGGGCGGTGAGAGGGAGGCAGGCGGCTGCTCTTGGCCAGTGGAACTGCCCGGCGTTGGGGTGCAGCCGAGACGCAGCGAGGCTTGGGGACTGCAGACCGTCCAGCAGATCCTGGCAGGCTTCGGCTGTCTGACCCACTCGGATGGGCGAGGAGAGAAATAGGGGACCAGCGGGACATTCTGGGGTGCATGCAGCGGGGAAGCTGTTACTGTACTCTGAGCACCCAGTGCCCATGTTGACAAGCTCGGGGGCACACACACGACTGTGCACAGGCAGCCTTTGAGGGCTGCGCCCACGGGGATTAGAAGATGGGACTGGAATAGGGAGGGCCTATTCCCTATTCCACCCCCTCAGAGACATAGCTTGAAAACAAGGGCGATGCAGGACTCCAGCATCTCACACAGTCCTCAGGGCGGCTCTGGCGTGACTGATCACCGTGGACTCTCGTGCTCCCGTCAGCTGCCGGCCATGTCTGCGTCCTGTCTTTGAGCAGCTGCACAGCCCTCAGCTGTGGGTGTCCAGAGCCTTCTGCAGAGGCCAGACTACCACTCAGTGGCCCCTGCATTTCTGTTGTCTACCAGGAGCACTGTCTGTATTTTTAAGAGGCAGACAGATAGCAGTACGGACAGACAGATGGGTGGAAGGACGGGCGCTCTGCCAGGATGCTCCACTCAGCCCTGGAGGCAAGTTTGCAGCTGGAGCTGAGTTTGCCTCCTGGACACATTTTTTTTGTGTGTGTGTGTGCTCAGAGCAGCCCTTGGGACTCTCCCGTGTCCCCAGCACACCTTCAGCTGAGCAGGGTGCCTGCACCCCTGAAGGACTTTGCAGACCAGCTCTCCCTGTCCACAATGGGTACACAGAGCCCCACGCAGGGTGGTTCTAGAAAGAAGTGCTGCCTTGAGCGCATGGCCGGGTGGCGGTGGTAAGCCTGAGTCTGGCTTTGGAATTAGGCCCCTGAGTGTGGCCCTGCTGCGCTCGTAGCCCTGAGTTTGCCGCCTGCATGCCCCAGGTGGGACCTGCCAATGACAAAGCAGCTCCCTTTCCACCTGCTCAGGGGCCGTGCAGCCATGGGGCCTGGGAGGAGGTGCCTCCACCACCCCGGTCAGCTCCAACCTCCAACTTGAGGGAGATACTGGTTCCCCAAATGGTTGTCCTCATGTTTCCCTCTGCCCTGCGCCTCACTGGGGATGTGGTTGTGCTCGAGGGCTCCAGCAGGCATTAGCGGGAGTGGTTGCAGCTGACAGAGCAGAGGCCGTCCTTGTCCTGTGGAAGAGGCCGGGGAAGTGGACGTGTGTGTTAGATCCACAAGTGCCGCCGGTAGCTATGAGGAGCTCCCCGGTCAGGAGAGCCCAGGTCTCCTCTCTGGATTGAAGCCACTGGGGCTCTGTGGGGGCCACCGAGACAGCCTGCATCCGTTCCATGGACAAGCCACAATAAGGGAGATATCACACATCTTCAGACGTGCTGCCATAAGTGATGTAGCGGGCAGCCTGCCCATCAGGCTGCAGGGGACAGGGGTGCCTCTGGGGACCGGTTCAGAGCAGCCCTAGAGGTCCTCTTGCACCATTTAATTAGTGTCTGCACGGGGTCACACTCACATCAAGGTGCTCTAATCCTTTAAGAACTGAGCTTGTCTCCAACTACAGCTGAGTTACAAGCTGCATAAATTAAAACTTCTCATACATGGTATCTTGTAGTCTTATTAAGTGGCAAGATTATGCAAAAAAAAACCTCTAAGTATGATAATGCACCTTTCGCCGTGGTTTGTAACAGGACATTTGTTATCTCTCATTCTGCTCTAATTAAGCTCCATTCCGGAGGAATTAGTGGTATTACTGTTTAAATCTTAAATTTTGTGTTAAGAAAGCGTGTTCCAAAGCTTTTGAAATGCATCTTGAAAGCACTGCCTGAATTAACAGGTTTAACAAGGAGTGAACGTAGGAATTTCAAAGCTCGGCTAATCTGTGGAAATTATGGTAGCTGTGCCAGATTTATTTTTCATTTAATTAAAACAAAAAGTTGTTTTGCCGAAAGTTATCCGGGTAAAGTTGTTTCAGAGAAGGCAAGAAGCAGTGTTGAAGAGACGTGGCCTTCTGGGGCCCAGGACTGAGCGTTGGTTTCTGTTGAGCACGCTGCGCCTCCATGGCCTGTGTGTCTGGGTCTGGGCTCTGGGCTCCGGGCCCCGGGCTCTGGGATGGCATCAGGGGTAAGAGACAGCAGCCGCCTCCTGGCGTGGCCCTCGCTGATTAATGCTCCTCAGCGCAGCACATTCTCAACATTGTGTCAAGGGGCAAGGCTGAGAGCGTGGTTTTATTACTGTTTTTGAAAATCACAGGCTTTATGTTTTAGGGCGGTTGTAGGGCTATAGAGAAATTGAGCAGATGGTACCGTTTCCATGTAGCCTCTCTCCTGCCCCTCCCATCGTCCCCACAGGGTCCTGTGATAACAGCTGGCATGAGGGAGGCGTGTGAGTGACAAGTGAGGAGTGACATTGGCACACTGTTATTAACTGAGGCCCATGGTTCACACCAGGGCTCACTCTTGGCCTGGTGCATTCTGTGGGTTTGGACCCACGTGTCATGATGTGCGTCCGCCGAGATTGTAGCATACAGAGGGGCGCCACGGCCCTAGGGCTCCTCTGTGCTGGATGCCATCATTTTCATTTCATTTTATTTTGTTTTCGAGACAGGGTCTCCTTCTGTCACCCAAGCTGGAGTGCAGTGGTGCGACGTCAGCTCACTGCAGCCTTCACCTCCCAGCTCCGGTGATCCTCTTGCCCCAGCCTCCTGGGTAGCTGGGATCACAGGTGTGCACCACCACGCCCAACTAGTTTTTGTATTTTTGTAGAGATGAAGGTCTCGCTGTGGTGCTCCAGCTGGTCTCAAACTCCTGGGCTCAGGCGATCCTCCCGCCTTGGCCTCCCAAAATGCTGGAATTCCAGGTGTGAGCCACCGCACCTGGCCCACTTTTAAAAGAACACCAGAAAGTACCATTCATGTAAATTTCTTTACCTTGTGAACCACCACTGATGGTTCCAGAGGGCAGATGGTCAGTGCCTTCCCTGAGCATGTCCCCAGAGTGTCCCCAGGAACACCTGCCACCCCCTTTCACCACTCCACTGTGGCCCCCATCACCTGGGCCTCAGTTTCCCTGCCGTTCCCCTCTCCTCCCGCTGGCTCACATGCAGAGTGTCCTGGGAGCCACCTGCAGTCCCTTTCACCACTCCACCATGGCCCCCATCACCTGGGCCTCAGTTTCCCTGCCGTTCCCCTCTCCTCCTGCTGGCTCACATGCAGAGTGTCCCGGGAGCCATCTGCAGCCCCTTTCACCACTCCACCATGGCCCCCATCACCTGGGCCTCAGTTTCCCTGCCGTTCCCCTCTCTTCCTGCTGGCTCACATGCAGAGTGTCCCGGGAGCCACCTGCAGCCCCTTTCACCACTCCACCATGGCCCCCATCACCTGGGTCTCAGTTTCCCTGTTGTTCCCATCTCCTCCTGCTGGCTCACATGCAGAGTGTCCCGGGAGCCACCTGCAGCCCCTTTCACCACTCCACCATGGCCCGCATCACCTGGGCCTCAGTTTCCCTGCCTTTCCCCTCTGGCTGACTCGCTTGTGAGGGGAAACCCACCACATGTGGTCATATCTGCACCTCAGCTTCTGGTTCTTGGCTGAGTCTGACTTCATCATGCCCTTCATCGTCATCCTTTCAGAAAACTGTCACGGACACTTCTCAGCCGACTGGCTGCAGACACATGTGGTAGGCACAGGCTGAGCTGCTGCTGTCTAGGAGTGGAGACCCTGGTGAGGCTGGAAATGCCCCAGAAGGGGGCTTCAGAGATGGAGAAGGGACAGCTGGTTGGACCAGCGCATGGGCTGATTACGATGACTTGATCGTGACGCTGATGGCGTGAACACAGGAGTCCCGGCCCTCCATGGTGGGGGGAGTATATCTGTCAGGGTTCTTTAGAGAACAGAACCAGTGGGACTTCGAGAGAGCGAGAGGGAGAAAGGTTTCCCTTTTTAAAAATAAGCTTCTGCAGTTTCGGAGGCTGTCAGTTTGAAATCTGCAGGGAAGAGGGCAGGCTGGAGACGCAGCGAGAGGTGCAGCTGGCGTCATGAGGCCTCCGCTGGCGAATTATTTTCTTGCTTGAGGAAGGTGCGTCTTTTGTCCGTTGAGGCCCTTCACCTGCTTGGATAAGGCCCACCCACAGTATGGGGGGGCCATCTGCTATATCCTGAGTCACCGATTCAGGCATTACTCTCATCCAAAAAACTCCTTCGCAGAAACATCCAGAATCATTTGACCAAACCTGTGGGCACTGTGGGTCTGTCAGGGGCACATGTTACCCATCACTTGGTGGTTATTTCAGGGGGGCAGTGGTGAGGGGCTGGCGCTGTGATCATGCTTGGTGTTTATGGCGTGGGGCAGAGGGAGACCACACAAGAAGGGACGTCTCCTCTTGGTGCCACCTCCTGGGAGACTGGCCATTCCATGGGTCCAGCAGTGGCGCATCTTAGGTGAGTGTGTGAGTTGACCTCATGTAGGCTGCCATAGTGTCACCAGCTGACCTGGTTTCACTCACACTTCTGACACCGAATGTGTCGGTTTTTCACACCAACCAGTTCTCCAACTTTCCAGACACCAACTGAATATCTGGCCATTTAATTAAATTGTCCTCTAATTTAATTCGGTTCTCAGACTACTACCCAGAGGTAGCTGAGTCCTCACCGAGGAGGACTGAGTCCCACAAGACTGCTCCTCCTTCAGACACCAAATCCAAGTGCCACACGGTCACCTGTATTTCTGACTGACTGGATATAAGTCGGAGTTTCCACCACCTGCTCCTGGCATTCCATCATTTGCTAGAATGGCCCACAATCCTCAGGAAGCCCTTTGCTTGCCATTCTCTGCTTGTTGTAATGAACAGACTTAGCATGGCACACAGAGAGCATGACTGCAGGGCAGAGCCCGGCATCCCTCACAAGCCGGGGAGTGGACGGGGCCTGATGTGACAGCCCTGGACCCGGTGCATGCCAGGAGCATGATGCGTTTGCAGGAGTCTCTTCCACTTCACAGGCCCTGCCTCCTGGAGGGTTTGGGAGCTGCCATGGCCGGCCGGCCACAGAGACCTGTTGGCTGCCCCTCGTTCTGCTGGAGTAGACTTGCTCGACCCCAGCACTGCCGACGTTTGGGGCAGATCATTCTTCCTTGTGGGGCGCCCTGTGCTTTGTGGGGGTTTGAGCAGCATCCTGGGCCTCTACCTCCAGTTAAGATGCCCACAGAGGCCTCCAGGCTGAGCATCTCTGCTTGAGGGGAGCTGTCATGTCCTAGAACACAGGCTGGGGGCTGCTGGTCCAGCAGGAGCCTTCCTGCCTTGATTCCCTCTTGGCCTGTGGTGAGTGTTTGCAGCTCTCCCCTGTCTGTCTCCTGACTTTCCCTGGGCTGGGCTGGTCTTGTTTTGTCACTGTTTCTGCCAGACCATGAGATTCCAGTGAAAATAAAGCAGCAGTGGATAGAGGGGCTGAGTGTGACCCCCCGAGGCCCTGGGACGTCTTTTACCGTTGTGCTGTCACAGCTGGCATCTCCCCTGGTCAGTTACTACTGTGCAGCATCCCCAAATAATAGTGCAGGGGGCACATAAGTGAGGATGTGGTGAAGAGAAACGGAGGAGTGGACCAGGAGGGTGCCCAGGGGAGGATGGTGCCCAGCCCTGCCGAGATGGCGCCTACCGTGGGCAGTAAGGAGGTCTGCGTGAGGGATGCAGGGACACAGGAGGCCAGGGCGGGATCCTGCCTCGTACGTGCACAGGTCCAGTGGGGATCAGAGCGGAGGCCTCGCGCCAGCTCTGGGAGATGAAGGGGCCCGAGGCAGCCCTTGTAGCCACGTGGGCTTTGTCATGGTTAGGCCTTTTCACTCTGTGTTCCGAACTGTGCAGTGTATACGTGTGGGCAGAGGTGTGCACGTGCACATGCTTAGGGCTTTGCATGTGTCTGTATGTATGACTTCATGTGTGTGCATCTTCATTGGTGACGTGTGTGCAATAATTCCTCCTCCCATTTTATTTTCTCTGGTTTGGGTTCCATTCACCCAACTATGATATTGAAAATATTACATGGAAAATCCCAGAAATAAGCAATTCATGAGTTTTAAGTTGTGTGCCCTTCTGAGTAGGGTGGTGGCAGCTCCCATGGTCCCACTTTGTCCCACTCGGGGCATGAATCGTCCCTTTGTCCATCAGACCCAAGCCTTAGCCGCTGCGTGCCCACTGGTCACTTCATAGCCAGGGCAGTTATCGGATTGACCATCCTGGCGAGGCACGCAGGGCTTGTGTTCAAGGTCAGTAGAGCCTGATGCTCGGTCCTGGTGCTCATGTCATTCCCCTGGCTCCTTTTCCTCACATAGCCATGGTGCCATCTTGGTCATCCAGAAGAAGGAAATACGTACAGTCAGATATTTACACAGAGACCCACGTTCACATGGCTTTAATTACAGCCTGTTATTAGAATTGTCCTGTTTGATTACTAGTTATTGCTGTTAATTTACACACTTTGTCATAGGTTTGTATGTAGAGGACAAAAATGTGGTGTGTGTAGGACTCAGTACTACCCTTAGTTCCAGCATCCACTGGGGGTCTTGAATGTATCCTCTGCAGAGAAGGAGGCTCCTCTCTCTCTTCATGTATCCTTGTATATGACGTGTGTGTGTACCTGTATATATCCTTATATCTTTTTTTTTTTTTTTTTGAGATGGAGTTTTCGCTCTTATTGCCCAGGCTGGAGTGCAGTGGCACAATCTTGACTCACTGCAACCTCCCCCTCCCAGGCTCAAGCGATTCTCCTGCTTCAGCCTCCAGAGTAGCTGGGACTACAGGCATGCACCACCATGCCCGGCTAATTTTTGTATTTTTAGTAGAGACAGGGTTTCACCATGTCGGCCAGGCTGGTCTCGAACTCCTGACCTCAAGCGATCCACCCACCTTGGCCTCCCAAAGTGCTGGGATTACAGGCCTCCGGGAACCACCACACCCGGCCCCTTGTTATCTTTTGAATGGGTCCTTTACATTGTACAGATTTTAGAAGGTGCAAAGCAGCATTCTGCGAAGTTTTCCCCTGAACCCAGTTCTTCTCCCTCCCCTTCCAGGTATGTGTGTTCTACCTAACAGAAGTGCACGCCTGCGCACACACACCCCCCACGCCATCTGCGAGAGTGTGCTCTACGCCTTTCCACGTTTCACTCCTTTGACATATTTCTGGAAGCCCTCCCTAGAGCAGTGTGCAGCGAGTGGCCTCGTTCCTCCACACAGTCGCACATCATTCCGTCCAGTGCAGGCTCTGATTTGTTGATGGGCTGTCTCATGGCCGGCATGTACAGACTATGCCAATGTGAGCGACATGTACCTTCCAGTCCCTATGAGTGGGCACACTGGTGGGATAAGCCCTCGGAGGTCTGTGGCTGGCACCAGCCTCCATCAAGGGCAACTACAGGACCCTCTGGGTGGTGTGAGAATGTGTCGACTGCCCAGCCCACATCCAGGGCACATGCCCTCCGCCCTCCGCATCTTCCCCAAGCCACAGTCAGTAAAGGGCCTCTCCTTGTAGTTTGAATTTGCACCTCATCCTCAGAGGCAGTGTGCATAGGGGAGGGAGACAGGAGGAGATGGCTTGGAGGAATGCACAGGCACCTGCCTTTCTGGGGCCACCCTGCCCACAAGCACACCAGCCAGCCGGTCCTGGACATGGGGACCTGGCTTGGGCTCCAGGGTCCCTGGGTGACGGCTGTGTAGCCTTCTCCAAGTCACTGAGGCATTGTGAGAATGGGGACCCGTGGGGTGGCCCCGAGGACCTCACTGGCGCTGTGGATGGAACACGCCCAGGAGGCATCCGTGTAGTGGGGTCCATCAGGGTTTCTGCCCTGAGCACTTTTCACCTCCTTGCAGTTTGTATTCTTGGCCCATTTTGCAGGGAATGTTTGTGTCCTGGCTGTACGACTCCCTGTTTTCTGTGGCATGGGCCCTGTGTCTTTGTGGTAACAGAGGTATCATATCCTGGACCATTGTGGCCTGTGGTGTAGACAGGCTTGGCTTGCTGCACATGTCTGTTGGACTCTGGCTCTGGCCGTTTCTCAGGGGACTGTGTGGCCCTGCAGTGTCCGATGCCTGCCAGAGTCTGGTGACGACCTGGTGAAGGAATGAGTCCGTGGGTGACAAGTGAGATGGTTTGGCCGGATGCTTGAGCTTCACAGATGGAACCTGGACCCTGAGAGGTTACTGGTGTCACATGGGGCCATTGAGATGTGCGGGGCTGGAGGAGCCTCTGCCAGTCTGTGAGGCCGATGCCCCTGAGGCCGAGAGGCCCAGACAGGGACCCCCCATCCCCTGCTCTACCAATGCCTCCTGGACGTGTTTCATCCACAGCCGCAGTGAGGTCCTCAGGGCCACCCCACCAGTCCCCATTCTGACAATGGCTGCGTGACTTGAAGAAAGCTACACAGCCATCACCTAGGGACCCTGGAGCCCACGCCAGGCCCCCCACATCCAGGGCCTGCTGGCCGGTGTGCTTGTGGACAGGGTGGCCCTGGAAAAGTGGGTGCCCGTGCATTCCTCTGGGCCATCTCCTCCTAGCTCCATCTCCTGTGTGCACTGCCTGTCCTCAGTTCTGGTGAGGGGAGGGCTTGAGTGCCCGGAGGCTGCTCTGCCCACGTGGCATTGCTGGGCCCACCCACTCAGTGGTGAGTCATGGACAGATGAGATGCCCACCTGAGGGAGGCGGCCACAGCAGCACCACGCTGGGCAGCAGGCACATGTGGCGGGGGGTGATCGCCCGGGGGACAGTGGTGCCAGGTGTCTGACAGTCTCATTGTGCCCCCGCCTGCTGGAGGAACATTAAGGCAGGGCTTCCTTTTCCGCCTCTGCCCTAGGAGGAGCCACTACAGGGCCCAGGGGATGGCTCAGAGGTGCCAGGGTATCTTCTGGACCTGGCCTGCCTGTCCCCAGGGGCATGGTCTCCCGCAAGGCACTGTCCTGGCCCTGCGCTGAGCAGAAGGGCGGACACACAGATCTCCCCCAGCCAGCACGCAGAGGTGCAGCTGCCTCTCCCTTTTGCTGGAGGTTTTACATTCTGAGGAGGAGGTTTTGCTTCCTCAAATGTAGCTTTTATCATAACACAGGCACTGCTCCCGCCTGTGGTCCTCTCTGGCCGGGCCAACTTGACTGAGAAGCAGCAGGTGGAGCCTCAAGGGGCTGGCGGAGTGGAGGACCCTGGCTCCCAACTCATGCGCCTCAGGGAGTGCACAGATGGGAAAGCGAATGGGGGGCAGTGGTCAGAGCCCCCTGTCCTGGAGGCATATTCCCCATTGCTCACTCTCCTCATTATTTTGGGGACCTGTGGACCCCAATGACACCCATCCGGGGGTTTAGTTTTGATAATCTAGGTATTCCCGTGGACAGCACTGGACTGCACATGTCTCATTCACACCCTGTGACAGGTGTGCAAGCTGCCGTGGATGACTTCTCCCTGTGTTATAAATGAAGGAATTGCAGCTCAGAAAGGGGCATCAACGTGCCCGGCCACACAGCACAGGCAGCCGCTGGACCCCTCTTGGCCACAGTACAGGCAACCTTGGACCGAGTGTTTGCATCTCAGGCACCGCGTTCCTTGTTTTAGGACAACACTCTGACCCTGTATGTGTGCTTTTAGGACCTTTGGTGCCTCTGGAGTCATTTGTGACTTGGGCATGTCACCACTCAGACATGTCCTCTGCATTTTGCTGCAGATTCCATGGCGTTTTCTCATAGTGTTCCAGACTGGTTCTGGGTTTGAGCTGCCGTGGTGGGTGGGGACAGCAGGAGATGGCTCCTGCCCAGCAGGGCCCTTGTGGGAATACCTGGGCTGGCACCCACTTGATTTTCCAGGCCACTCTGGTGCTGCAGGGAGTGCTCAAGCTTGGGAGTCTACACTCCTGGGCTCTGGCTCTGATCCCTCCACTCACTGGCCTGGGGCCAGGTCCTCTTGCTTTGTTTTCCAAATTTCTCCCATGGAAGGTGAGCACATCTGGGAGGTGTGCGAGCCCCCAGCTAGCTTGTGGTGCCCTTGTGATGTAGCTGTAGCCCATAGATTTTTTTCCCTCCTTCCACTCTTATAATGTCCTCCAAGGAAGAGGACTTTGAGGAGGATCGAGGGGCCCAGGGCAGGCTGGGTGCATTTTCCTTTTAGGTTCTGAGGAGGAGGAGATGGATATTACAGTAGTAATGGTGGTGTGGGAGATGATACTGTGAATATGATGAGGGTAATGAGGATATAGGTGGTGATGGCAATGAGGAGATCTTGGCGGTGTTGGTGTTAATGACGGTGATTATGGAGATCATGGTGTTGCTGCTAGCGATGGTGATGATGCTGATGATGATGATAAGGAAGAGGTGGAGGACTGAATGATGATGGTGATATGGTGATGGTGATGGTTATGATGATGATGGTGATGGTGGCAATGGATGGGATGATGATGTAATGATGGTGATAGGTGAGGTGATTGGTTGGTGGCAGTGATGTGGTGATAGTGATGGTGGTGTGATTGTGATGGTGTGGCAATGATGGTGATGAGGGTAATGATGGTAATAGGATGGGGTGATGGTGGATGGTAGTGGTGATGTGTAGGTTAGTAGTGGTGATGTGATGTAATTGTGTGATGGGTGATGGTAATGGTGGTGATGTGATAATGTGGCTGGATGGTTCATGTTGATGGTGGGTGATGTGATCATGGTGTTAATGGGATATGGTGGCAGTGATGGGTGGTATGATGATAGTGGTGGTGGTGATTGGGATCGTAATGATGGTGGTGATACGTGATAATGATGGGATGTAATGATGGTGATGGTGCGTAGTAGCAGTGAGGCGATTGGTGATGGTAATAATGGTGGTGATGGTGATGTGATAAGTGATGGTAATGATGTTGGAGGTGATGATGATAGTTGAGATGTGTGGTGAGATGGGGTGATGATGAGTGATAATGTGTGATGGCGGGTGATGTGAGTTGTAATGATGTTGTGATGGTGATCATGGGTGTAATGGTGAGGTGGTGCAGTGATGTGGGATGTTATGGTGATGGGCGTGGGGGCAGTGATGGCTCATAGGGGATTGTAATAAATGGGTTTTTGGTGATGGTGATTTGAGAGGGTGGATGGTAATGATGGTTGATGGTGGATGATGATAGTGATTATGGTGGGACGATGGTGGTGATGAGGAAAATGTTGGATCGATGGTTGATCAGTAATTGATTGGTGGTGGATGTATCATGGTGTTAAATGTGTTATGATATGGGGCTAGTGATGGTGATTATGATAGTGGTGGCGGTGAGTGATGGTAATGATGGTGGGATAGTGATAATGATGGTGATGGTAATGATGGTGATGGTGACAGTAGCCATGATGGCGGATTTTTTGATGTAATAATGGTGGTGATCTGATGATGATAGTGATGTAATGATGGTGATGGTGATGATGATAGTGATGATAATTGATGTGATGATGATGGTGATGGTAGTGATGGTGGTGATGGTGTATGGGATGGTGGCCGGTGGCAGTGATGCGCAATGGGTGATGGTAATAATGGTTGGTCGATGGTGATGATGTGATGGTAATGATGGTGATGGTGAGATGATAGTGATGATGTGGTTGGTGGGAGATGGTGTGATGTGATCATGGTGGTAATGGTGATGATGGTGGTGGCAGTGATGGTGATCGTCGATCATGGTGGTGATAGTGATGATGATGGTGATGGTAATGATGGTTTGATGGTTATGGTGATGGTGGCAGTGGCGGTGATGGCAATGGTGATGATAATGGTGGTGATGGTGATGGTATTGATGGTGATCATGGTGGTAATGGTGATGATGATGGTGATGATGGTGGTGGTGGTGGCAGTGATGGTGATGGTAATAACGTTGATGGTAATGGTGGTGATGGTAATGTGGTGATGGCAGTGATGGTGATGGTGATGATGAGCGTGATGGTGATGATGATGTTGGTGACGGTGGTAATAATGGTGGTGATGGTGATGGTAATGACGGTGGTGATGGTAATGATGGTGGTGATGGTGATGGTATTGATAGTGATCATGGTAATGGTGATGATGATGGTGATGGTGATGATGACGGTGGTGGTGGCAGTGATGGTGACGGTGATGGTGATGATGGTGGTGACAGTGATGGCGATGGTGATGGTAATGGCAATGATGGTTGTGATGGTGATAGGACCTACTTTTTTATGTGTTACTGTATTTCTTCCACCATCTTCTTTAATTCTAACAGCCCAACTAGGATGCAGGCAGGCACTTTACATGTGAGATATCTGAGGTTTCGAGAGGTTAAGAAACTTGCCCAAGGCCCAAAGTTTGTACGTGGGAGGCCTCTAAATTTGAACTTCAACTTGAGCCTGAGTGATTCTAAAATTGAGGCCTTGCCCCCTCACCCTGTGACGTATACTGAAATTGATTAACATTCACTTAGAGGGCTGTAGCAGGTCCTTGTATCTTGTCATAGCCATCCCAAGTCCCCACCCACAGTTGGGATGCCTGGTGCAAGGCATCCTGGGGCATAAGCGTCCATGAGGGCAGGTTCCGGGAAGCCCAGAGTCCCTCATGGGTTCACAGCCCCTGCAGTGGACAGGGAAGGGCCTGCCCCTTGGGGTGGATCCCCAGCTCTGTGTGCTGGGTGGCTGGAGGAGGCAGCAGTGGGAGATGACTCAGCCTGGTGAGCCTGATGAGTCAGCACAAGGTCTGACCTTGGGAGGCTTCGGAGCTGGGCACCTGTCCTGCCATGTGACTGCTGGTGCACCTGCCCCAAGAGCCCCGTGAGAGTCAGCAGCAGGGCTCCACTCTCCTCCACCTCCTGGAGGTCATTGAGTCCCTATACCAAACCCTGGGACCCCAAAATCCCACCTCCAGGAATTTGTCCTAGGGCACAAGGAGAGAGAGACGGAGACCTCAAGGCCTGCTCCCTCTGGAGAATCATGGTGGCGAACCGTCGGAGACAGCGTGCACTCCAGGTTACAGACTGAGTGGATCTCAGCCCCAAGGGATACTCCCTTCCACAAGCAGAGAAAATTTGTGATATTTTGAGAACTGAAAAAAAGTAGGTTTAAGCAGCAGGCAGGATGATCGCAGTGTTGCTGTAGGTATTTGTCTGGATATAGATGTGCATATTTCTATGAAGACATCCGGAAAGCTGAAATACTGAAATGAGGATTTGGGGAAATGAGGATTTGGAGTGGCTACGAGAGTGGTGGGATTATCTGTGGAACTTACTTTCTTCTCTGATTGTCTTCTTTTTATACAAAGGCCGTGTTTACTTTCATATGCAAAAGCCTGTTATTGAAAAGCGGTTTTGCTGCTGTTCTCTTTGCTGTGGAACTGGCGTCTGGGATTCAGCCTGGATTAGTGATCGCTGCTTACGAGTGCTGCGTGTTTCCCCTGCCTGGCTCCTTACCTGGAGGCCTGGGTGCAGAGGGAAGGAGACATGCTCTTGGCGGGAGGAAAGGGGCCTGGGGTGCTCTGATGATTTAGTGCAGCCGAACGCTGGGGCTCCGAGCCAGGCCCTTGCCCGTGACGGCCAGTGCCGGGCCTGCTTCACGTGACAGTACACGCTGACTTGCTTCCAGGTTTTGCTTCCACTCTGTGCCCAGGGCAAACAGTAACCCACGTCCTGCATCACTTTTGCTGATGCAGTCACCACGTGTCCTCAGGGGTCTTAGGGGCAGATCCAGGCCAGGCTCTTGGGATGTCTGAGGAGGAAGCTGTGTCCCTACACAGTGGGACCTCACCTAGGCCTGCAGGTAGGGCCTGGTCCCGTTAGCCTCAGAGGCAGTGCATGGACCTGCGACCAGCCTGGGGCAGGTCTGTCTCGGGTTCTGATTAGGGCTGGCCCACCCATCCCGGGTACCTCAGCCTGGGGCAGATCTGTCTCGGCTTCTGATTAGGGCTGGCCCACCCATCACTAGTACCTCAGCCTGGGGCAGGTCTGTCCTGGGTTCTGATTAGGGCTGGCCCACCCATCCTGGGTACCTCAGCCTGGAGCAGTTCTGTCCCGGGTTCTGATTAGGACTGGCCCACCCATCCCTGGTGTCTGCGAGATTCTCAGAGTCACGTGCAAAATGGGGGTCAGGGAGGCAGGGGTGCCAGAAGGGTCTGCAGCCAGCAGACCCAAAGGAGAGTGGTCCAGTTCATTTAAACAAACAAAACCCCTCAAAACCAAAACTTTCCATCTTTTGCTTGGTCTAAGTCCTGCCCTTTTCTGACCCCCCACCCCCGGGGGTCCTGAGGAGTGAGGGAGCTATGACTTGCGGGGAGGGTAAGGTCATTTCCCTTTGGAGAAATTCTGCTCCTCCTTGGGTGGTAGGAGGTCCCGGGCCCACCCTTCTCCAGGCCTGGGGAACGTGGAAGGAATTCTCACACCACGGCAGCTCAGGGCTTGGGGCTGGACAGACAGAGCGAGGCAGTGAGCCAGACCCTCCCACGTCCCTGGGCTGCCAGACCCCTGCTTCTCGGGGGTCTTGGTCTCTTTTCAAGACCCACCACTGATGCTGATTTTGTTTCTCCTCTGAAGTCAGTAAATGTCTATGATGTGTTCAGGAAATACAGAAACAGCTCAGGAGACCCTGTCATCCAAGAAGCCTCCTGTTTTCTCACTGTCCAGCACAGTAGCCGTCAGCCATATTCACGATACCTCCTTCCAGTCCTTTTTTCTCCAAACATTTATGCTGCTGAAGTGTGCGCTGAAATACAGTTTTACATCTGGGTTTTCTCACTCGTGAACACATGATACTGTTATTTATTTTATTTTATTTTTTTCCCGGGAGCCTCTCTTCCAAAGTTGACTCATCTGTCCTCCACTTGGGGCCACGTGGATGGGTGTCCATGTAGAAAGTCATCTTATTATTATTTTTTTTTCCTGGGAGCCTCTCTTCCAAAGTTGACTCATGCATCCTCCACTTGGGCCAAGTGGATTAGTGTCCCTGTAGGAAGTCATCTTAGTGGCAGCTACGTCTACTTTTCCCCCAGACATGCTGCAGTTTGCCGGCATTGTATACGTTTCCTGAGTTGGTCACATTCTGCCGACCGTGATAGTGGAAGCATTTTAGAGAATGGTCTTGGTGCCAATCCTGGTGAGGAAGGGCTGTTTTTACCTGTGTGTGCCACGTGTTGGTTGGGGGCGGTGGAGCCATGGTTACTTGAGGAATTGCAGAGTGCCGTGGAGGGGCTCCAGAAGCCCGCTGGCCTTTGCCTGCTCGAAGCCGTAGCTGCAGGCCTTCGTTTCAGCAGAGGGCAAGCACCCGGTGCATGGAGTTCTGTGCCCCATGGCAAAGCTTTCTCTGGTAACACCCCAGGTTTGCGGGCCTCATGCCGTAGCGGAATAGGCCCATACTTTGCTGTCTGCAGTATCTGATGGACCATCAGCTGGACATCGGACATTCCTGAGGAGTGGTGTGGGCAGGCACTTACTCTTACAAGTTAAGTGGGTTTGGTTCATTTGAATGGGTTGGGGGAGCGTCAGGAGGCCCCTCGGCCATGTTAGCCCGGGCACATTCCATCCTTGTGGAGTGACGGCCCTGGCAGAGGAGAGCAGTGCTGTCGGGATGGATGTGTATAAACAGGTGGGCAGTGGTGGGTTCTAAGGAGGAACCTCTACTTGGGTGTGAAATGCACGTCTCCTAGCTCAGCAGGTTCCTGGGTGAGGCCTGAAGAGAGAGATTGTGTTTTCAGAAATTGAAGACACATTGGGGCAACATCCAGATGCCAAGGGAGGAGCCAGGTTTCCGAGTTAAGAGACCTTGGTGGATGCTCGGCCAGGCAGCTGCCTAGTCTGAGACCTGTGGCATCACTGGGCATGCGTCGTCCGTGGTGTGAGACCTGTGGTGTGAGGCCATGCGTTGTCCGTGGTGTGAGACCTGTGGCATCACTGGGCATGTGTCGTCTGTGGTGTGAGGCCTGTGGTGTGAGGCCATGTGTCGTCCGTGTATGAGACCTGTGGCATCACTGGCCGTGCATCATATGTGGTGGGACAGGTCGTCGGGGCCAGGAGGAGCGGGGTGGGGCCTTGGACCTCACCTCTGCCCACTTCTGCTCATGCACAGCTCCTGAACCCAGGACAGGGCCACCCCTGTTTCTCCTGCACAAGAACCACCAAGATTCTGAAGCCCACAGACCCAACGATGGTGTATGAGTTCCCCGAGGCCACTGTGACCAAGAGCCACAGGCCAGGCGGCCTCTACACGACTGACGTTCAGAGACCTTTGTGGATGCTCGGCCAGGCAGCTGCCTAGTCTGAGACCTGTGGCATCACTGGGCATGCGTCGGAGGCCAGGGGTCTGGTGTCAGGGCCCCGCAGGTCTGCTTCCTTCTGAGGGTCCCAGGGCAGAAACCTCTCCCGGCTGCTCTCCGGCCGCCTATGGCCCAGGCACCCCTTGGCTTCTGCCTGCCTCCCGCCAGCCTCTCCCTCCACCACACACAGCCGTCCTCCCTCCATGTCCTAACCTCTTGTAGTGAGGTCACCAGTCATATGGGATTGAAGCCCACCCTAGTGACCCTTGCCTAACTTGATTACATCTGCAAAGACCCTGTTTCCAAAGAAGGTGACAGTCACAGGCCTCAGGGGTTAGAACCTCAGCATGGTTTTAGGGGGACAAAATTGAACCCATCACAGCACGCAGTGGAGGGGAAGAGACTTCAGGGGAAGAGACCCTGAAGTTGGCTCAGCAGGGTCTGACCAGAGGCGGGGCAGAGAGGCCTTCCCGTGGCCCCCGAGAAGGACCTGGCTCCACTGCTACGGGCACGTTCCTGAGGGTACTGGAGGACGGGCCGGAGGCTACGTCTCAGCGGTGTGGCACAGTAATGGGTTCAGTCTTGTCTGTTTCTCGTGATTCTTTGTGTTTATGGAGCTGGCTGTTCAGCCCCACCCTTGCTAAGATTCACTGGCTGTGAAGTCACGAGGTCCTCGCCTCGTGCCCTGGCCGGCGTATAATGAGATCACAGTGAAAGGTACACCAAGGAAGCGCCCTCAGGCACCCGGTGAACTGCAGACTGTCATGCTGGCTCCTGGGGTGCTCAGGGACCGCAGAAGGCCCATCCCAGCACGGAGGAGCAGAGGGGCGGGCTCGCAGGCAGCTCAGGACCACCGGAGGTCTTCGGGCCGTGTTGCGCTGTCGGCGTTGGGCCGTGTGATTTCCGGGGCCGGGGCTGGGTCCTGTGCTGTGTGTTGACTCCGCCTTGCAGAGAATCTCCATTAGCAAAAGGGCTTCTTGAGGATGGGGACGAAGGGGCAGTGAGTGCAACCGAGCTGCCCCTGCTGCAGCCCCTGCCCTCCGCCTGCTTCCCCCTCCCAGGCTGTGGTGGGACACGAGAGGTGTCCGAGATTAGACTTGTGTCCCGCCCACTCCAGTGCATTACTGACTGGCTGGATGACTCTTAGTATTGGTTGTTTTTTTTGTTTTTTGTTTTTTTTTGAGATGGAGTCTTGCTCTGTTGCCCAGCTGGAGTGCAGCGGTGCAGTCTTGGTTCACTGCAACCTCCACCTCCCGGGTTCAAGTGATTCTCCTGCCTCAGCCTCCCGGGTAGCTGGGACTACAGGTGTGAATCACCACGCTCGGCTAATTTTTTTGTATTTTCAGTAGAGACGGGGTTTTACCATGTTGGCCAGACTGGTCCTGCACTTCTGACCTCAAGTGATCCACTCGCCTTGGCCTCCCAAAGTGCTGGGATTACAGGCATGAGCCACCGCACCTGGCCTATTTTTGATAGCTTTGAAAATGCAGCTAGCAGCAGACCCCGAAACACAGCCTGTCTGCTCCCTTCCTTCACCTGCTCCCCTTTTGCTGAGATGCTGTCCTGTGGTGCCTTTCGTACACTCAGATTATTCATTTTAGTATTTATTAGAATTCACTTATTCAGTATTTATTACCTGTGGCATGTCAGCCTGGATGGGGCAGCAGACACAGCCACCCCTGGAAATCTCCTTTCTTCTAAACTGGGAACTTGACCTTTGAGATATGTGGTGGGAGATGCCTGGTGAGGGCCGTCGGGGGCTCGGCTGTGTGGATTCTGTGGCCAGGGCTCGTGAGAATCTGTGTTTACCCCCCGTGTCCTGCCACTTTGTGTCCCCTGAGACCTTCAGAGCTGTCACCCCTTTGGTGTTCTGATTGTGTCCATGTGGGCTGGACTTTCTTTCTTTTCCTGGTAGAATTTTCTGGAAACCACCCACCCACCCCTCTGCCTTCC
>NW_016815853.1:1347740-1416880 GCF_001698545.2 Rhinopithecus bieti | reverse complement strand
CCCCTTCCTCCTCCCACCTTTTTCTGACTCATGCTTCAGTAAAGCGTCTGCAACACCTCCCTTCCCTGGGCAGATGCTGTTCCAGGCTTCCGGATGGGCAGAGGCAGTGCCTGGGGCGTGAACCTGAACTCCAGGTGTGTGGCCCTGAGGGCTGCTGAGGGTCAGGAGGCAGGGACCCACCTCTGGCTGCCAGGGAGCTGGGTGTTGGCAGCTCTGCTAGAATCCTGGGTCCCCATTTACTGCTGTATGCCTCTCCGAGTCTCAGTGTCCCCACCTGTAAAATAATGAAAGGATGCCTCTGCACAGGCTGGGTCTCAGATCCGGGGCGAGGCTGGAAGCAGCACAGAGCGCTGTGCCTGTGGCCAAGGGCAGAATTCCAGGATGCATCTGTGTAGGTACGGGAGCCCTGTGCTTTCTACGGAGAGGACTCCCTCCCCTGGGCGGCTCATCCCCTGGCCGCCCACTGGGCCTCGTGCTTTTCTGTTCGTAATCCTTATAGAAACAAACGCCTCGGCCGCCAGCGTGGGCGACTGCAGTGCACACTCCCGCAGCACAGGGCGGCTCACTTCCATGTTCAGGTGTAATCAAGGCGAGCCTGTGAGATCGCGGCAGGCCACACATATCTCACAGCCTGTGTGCATCTTGGGAGGCTGCAAAGGGGTTAAATGGCCCATGGTGCCCCCCCGTGACACTGTTGTTTAGAGCGTGTGTCAGGGTGTCCCTATAGCACGCCCACCTGTTGCCCTCCCTGGGGCCCCATCCCTGGGCACAGGTGGCCTCGTCTTTCCTGGCCCCTCCAGTTCTTCCAACCAGTGGGCTCTTCCGACCCCCAGCAGCCCTCGCCTAACTGGAGGTGCTCCTGCCCCAGGTGTCTGCCGTTCCCCGAGTGTCTGCCGTTCCCTGAGTGTCTGCCGTTCCCCGAGTGCCTTTCTCTGAGCTCCTCCTCTGTTTGCATCCCTGCCTCTGAGAAGCCCTCCTGAGCAACCTGCTACCTTCCTATGGGGGTCTCTCCTGATGTGCCCAGGGCCCGCTGGTGTGTCTCCATGTGTCCCTCTTCTGTGCATAGCAGGGTCCCTCAAGAGGGGGTTTCTGACAGCAGGAGAGCCACGGCCACCTGGTCATGGTGGGGAGTAGTGGGTGGCCGGGCAGGAGGTCACAGTGAGCCAGTGACCTGGTCACCCTCCGGCCTGGCTTGTCTGAGATTTGAATGTGAGCGTGACACAGACCCAGGAGGTGGGGCTCCTCCTCTGGCATCCCAGCAGGGCGTTTGCTGCCTTTTTCTCACTGGCACTCAGGGACCAGCAGCTCTGGGCTCCGTGGTGCAGCCCGGCCACGTCAAGATGGTTCCTGTGCTCAGGAATGTGCCAACATCAATGCTGGAAGATTCTCCCGTTGCCCTCACTGAGCTCTAGGGAACACTCCCGGCTGTTCTGAGTCACGCAGTGTTCCTCCTTCCTCCCTGGAGTCCTTGCTTCAATGCAGGTCCCTTCACTGATGATCTGAGCACCTGAGTTTGGTCCCTTTCGTCTCTGCTGAGCCGTGTCCCTAGCACAGGACCCTGTGATGCTGTTTTACCTCCCTGATGCTGATGCCGCCTCTGTTGATGTGTGCGGAGCCTGCACTGAGCCTCTGTCATCCAGCCCCCTGCGGATGCCCATGCGGGCCCTGCCGTCCCGGCCTCCCAGCCTCTCCGGGGTCCGTCTCCCCGGCCTGTGTGTGTCCTTCTGACATTCTTCTTTCTTCTCTGTCTCATCTCCTGAGCTTGGGGTTGTCTGGACTCAAGACGGACTCCTGGCCCTGTGGTTCGGCCGGGTGCTCATCCCGCCTTCCCAGCCTCCTCCACAAGTTGGAAATGAAGGATTTCTGTCTCCACCAAGCGCTAGTTTAGTTCTGGGGCAGAGTTGAGGTCCAGTCCACAGTCTGACCCTGGCTCCACCTGCTCTGGCCTTTCCCCGGCTGCCCTTGTGGCTGCGCCCAGCCTGGGGCTCCCTGCCTGTACCTGACACAAGGCCATGCTGACGTCCTTCCTGCCTACCCTTCGTGACTCTGTCGCAATGGAATGTGGACCCCTCGAGCTCCTGGTGGGTCCTGAACAATAAGAGGATGTATCCCAGCTGCACAGAGTTTCCAGGCCCCCGCGGCTGAAGGGGCTCCTGGGTCCAGTCTAGAGACTGGCCGGTGGTCCTTGGCCCACTTCCCACCACTCCCGGCTCGCGGCCGCAGCGAGATGGGATTCTCTGGCAGGACAAAGTCGCTCGTGAGCATGTGGGAGCGGTCAGACGCCCTGGTTTATTTCCACCCTGCACTTGGGAAGCGGTCCTGACCTCCCGACTGATGGGTGTTACCACAGGACAGCTGGTGTGCTTAGCTGCATCGCCCCTGTCTGCTGGTGGGTCCCCGTCTGGGGCCCCCGGGTGCCCTCTCCTGCAGGGCCTGCTCAGCGCTGGGGACCCAGACCATCCCTCACCCCAACTCTTCATTGTGAAAATGGTCACACATACAAAACCGTGAAGGGAGTCACACTGCAGGCACCCGTCTGCCCCCCACAACTGCTTACGCCGTGTGTGGGTTCCGCAGCTGCTTAACAAATCGCTCAGCGTGCTTCATTCCTGGATATGTTGGTACACAGACATTTACCAATTCACAGATGCCCTGATGCATTCTTAGACACGCTTATGCTTGGGGACCCACATGTCCTGGTGTACACGACACTGCCTGGTTTCAAAACTGAAAATCCCACCTTATACCAACCCCCTGAGTCCCGGGCAAGGCAGGAGAACCCCGGGCAGGAGACAAGTGCCCTCCCCCAGGGCTCCTTGCCTCGTGGTTAAAGGGACGCAGAGGCCAGACTCACTCTGCGCCTGGTGTGTCCACAGAGTCATGGGGGAAACATGCTATAGGAGACCTTTGTGAAAGCCCCTCTGAGATTCCATGCATGCTGAGGCGTCTGTGGAAACCCTGCTCCTGTCGCAAGCAAGTACTGCCAGAGTGCTGTGCATCCAGTGAACTGAGCGCTTCATTTGTACCTTCTGTGCTGCACACGTCCAGCACTTGTAGTGTGTGAGACAGATGTGGGGGCCGGGGTAGGCACCGGGGGTGGTACTGGAGCTGGTCAGCTGGAGCTGGCCCTGGAGAGAATGCCGGGCATCAGGTCAGCAGAGCGGGCCTGACCTCCCAGTCACCGGGGTCAGAAGCCAGTGGCTGCTTGGGGAGAAGTGAGGCTCTATAAGAACCCAGCCTACCTGGGCGATTCATCCTTTTTCTTTACAATTTCAACCTTCTAGTTTATTCAGACAACCACAACCAGATTCTAGGGAGTTGAAGACTCGCTTACAGAGCCTCCATGTTTCCCAGGACGTCCCTTCAGGAGCCATCATTCCCGTCCCTCCGGAACCCAGGCTGCCTGGAGGAGGGTGGACAGGTGTGCGTCTCTCCGTGAGAGAGCTGCGTTGGGGAAGACGGGAACAGCGATTCGAGTTCTTAATGAGCACGAATCTGCAGACTCTGCCTTCATGCCAGCATAACTGATGAAAACTACTCGCATCTGCCCATGGTGGCAGCCAGCGGCTGGGTCCGGCGAGCTCGTCCCCCAGCAAAGGGAAACTGATGGCTTGAGGCTAGAGCCAGTCTTTCTTCAGGTCCTGGGCGGTGGGGAGGTTGTGGCAGCAGGCATGGCCGAGGACGCTTGTCCGTGTTCCTTGCGGACGGGCTTCGCTGAGCTGCAGGGCCACGCTCGCCTTCCCGGGGGGCTCCCTGGGCCTGGCTTTCAAGGCCGTCATTTCCCTTTATGGTTTTCGCCCTGCGTGGTCATAAATAAATCCCTTTCTGTTTACAAGGTGATCCTCCTGCGGTTTATGAGGACGTCCCCCACAGCTCCTTCTGGCCCCCGTTCCACATGAAGGGCACTCTCTAGACTGTTCCTGGGGTTCATAGTGCTGGCCCCCGCCCCCACCCCACCCTCCTCCAGGAGGGGCCCTGCGACAAGAAAGGCAGTGCCTCTTCCACCGGGGCTTTGGGGCTTTGGGGGAGGGCCAGGTCATCGCGGGGGACCACGGAGGTACAGCTGCTGTCCACAGAGCCCTCCCTCCCAGCCAGCCCTCTCTGCATTGCACATCCCTCCTGGGGCCATCAGCAGGCCTTGGGGGCCGCCTGCAGCGGCCTGAGGGTTTCCAGTCCCCACCCTGGCTTTGTCCTTCTGTTCTAGTTTGTGCAGCGATGGTCAGGTCTGTTTCTACACTGGTGGAGGCTGTGAAGAGCGGAACTGGGGCTTCTAGGATACAGCCAGGCACATCCACCCTGGTGGTTCTGTGGGGTACAGGGCTCATCCTTTCCTTTGAGAAATGCCGGCTTGGTATGCTGATTCTCTGGGACCCTGGAGCTGGGCCTGGGGCTGGGGATCACTCCGACAGAGCTCACCAGCCCTGGGGCTGCTCAGGAGTGAGGTAGGCTCTCAGCAGGGAGTGAGTGTCCCATCTTCGGGAACAGTGAGTCAGAGCTGGGGACAGGGCTGCAGGCTTGGAATGGGAAGGTGGAATACATTCACATAGTGTGGCCAATACTGCCGTAACACCGCCGTGCGGATTTTCTAAAATTCGAGCATTTTCTGGTTGAGTCCTGGTGAGTCTGAAAGTCCAGGTGATCCTTGTCTTCTGCAGTGGCTCTGAGGGTTCTGCTGGATTAAGGGCATGTCATGAGGCCTGGGACCATCTCTAATGCATCGCCCGTCTGTGCACTCGGGATGCTCCCGGAGCCTGGCCGCTTGGGACAGGGTCCCAGAGGTCTTCCTCCTGCCTGCAAGTCAGAGCACGGGGCAGGAAGGTGGGATTTTGCCTGTGCATGGAAACCAGAGAGGAGCATCGCTGAGGCCAGGCGGGCAGCACTTTGTCCTACCAGATGGGCCACTGAAGCCCAAAACTTCTTCCTGCCTATCCCACCCTCTGTCTAGGGGTGCAGATGGCAGCGAGATTGGGAGGACAGGGAACAGGGAGTTGCCCAGCTCTGAAGGCTGCGTGGCTCTGGGCTCAGTAGACACCCAGCTGCTTGCAGGTCCGTGGGCACCCTCAGGGGTTCAGTGGGCACGGCCAGGGTGGGAGCTTCTTGTCTGAGAGAGGCTTTCTGTGGATGTCCCGTCTCGTTGGTGGACCGGTGGACATCTGGATCTGGGCTTCATCCGTGGTGAGTTCATTGTTGGATGGGAAACAAAACCAGGACTGGGCTGGGGGCGTGGATGCCTGTGGTCACTCGGGGGATGCCTTGTGCAGACGCAGTGTGTAGTTGACTGAACAATGCACTCCCCCAAAAGGCGTCCAGGTTCGTGTCGTTTCGCCTGGCAAGAGGGTCTTGCAGACGTGGTTGATGAAGGATCTTAAGATGGTGGCATGACTGTGGGTTATCCAGGTGGGCCTCGCAGGCAACCACAGGGGCCCTGGGAAGAGGGGCCGGGGGCATGAGGACAAAGCAGAGGCAGGGTGTTGTGAGGCAGGGAGCCCGGGGATGTGGTGGCCTCTGGGGTCTGGAAAAGCCACGGGAACAGATTCTCCCCAGAGACCTTGGAAGAAATCGGTGACACCTTGACTCTAGCCAGTGAAGCCGAGCTCAGACTTCTGGCCCTCAGAGCGGCAGGAGGATGAATGGGTGCTGTTTCGGGGCCCTGGTTTGAGGCTGTTTGTTACTGCAGCCGTGTGGAGCTCCTGGCAGCCTGAAGGCGCTCCCGTCCCTGTCTCAGTGGCCCCGGAAGTGCCTCTCGCAGAACCTCGGCACTACTCTCCTCACTGTTGTCACCTCTCAGGCCGAGTGGCCCACGAGGGAAACTTGGGATGCAGCAGGAGAGAGAATGGCTGAGTCTGTCTCCGCATCTGTCTCCTCGGAAAAGAAGCTGCCCTATGCCTGAGGCGGGGGCTGGATGTTCTGGAGCCCGGCTTGGTGCACCCCTGGTGAGATGTCTGCAGTAACACGCCCACATGCCTGCTGGGCTGTGTGTTCTGAGGAGACGGACCAGGGCCGTGGGGTTGAGTCCCCTCTGTACCACCCCCTGCCTGGAGGTGCACGGTGGGGTGCCTCTGGGTCCAGCCTGTCCTCACGTGGTGCGCCAGGGTGGGGACCTGCTGCGAGAACTCTGTTTGTAGTAATCTCAGTTGTTCATCTTAAGAGCCCTGCCACATGGGTGTGGATTTTATGGCCATTTTTTACATAGGGAAATTCAGGCCACTGGTAAGTAGCAGAGCTGGGATTTGAAAGCAATGAGTGTGTCGCCAGGCTCTGTGTGGACACAGGGAGGTTAACCGCAGGAAGCACTGGGGTTTCTGATTTCAGAGAAGTTGTTTCTGCATTCTTTCAGGACTGTGGATGCAGCCGAGCCTGGCCAAGCCATGGATACCGGAGAGTGGGAGTTGGGGCTCTGGGAGCCTCTACACCTGCCCCAGTCCCCCACAGGCTTGGTGGCGGCACAGAGCTGCTGACTCAGACTCTCCTGCCTCCCCAGGACCGAACTGCGCCGTGATGGGCCAGGAGCCTGTGCACTGATGCTCGCCTCTGCGGATGCTTCATATTTACCTTTGCGGGACAGATTGAATTAGAAAAAGGCCATGCGTGCAGTTTTGAAACAAGAGACCTCGTAAGTCCTTTATTGGAGCAGGCTCAGGATTTACTTGCTCATAAAGTTGCTGGGGATGGCTTCGCCTGGTGTTGGGTAATGGATTGGCACTGCTTCATGTTCATCATCTGTAATCAGGTGGCCTTGTCCGCACCCGCAGCTCTGTCTGGGAAGTCCTGGAGGCAGCGTGCACAGTGGGCCTTTGCTCTCTGTAATCAGGTGGCCTTGTCCGTGCCTGCAGCTCCCTCTGGGAGGTCCTGGAGGCAGCGTGCACAGCGCCCACCTGCTGCTCTACTGGGCGGGCAGTGCAGCCTCTCACGGACCCTGTAGCCACTGGGAGCAGGCAGGTGGCTTTCGTGGCCCATCTGGATTGAGGATGGCTGTGCTGGGGGGAGCCTCTGAGGCTCTCCTTGCTTCCTGAGGCTGCTTCACCCCCATTCTTGTCTCCCCTCGCCTCCTGACACCCTGGGTTCCCCATGGGCCCCCTCCTCTGCACAGATTTTCATCTAGGCCCTGGGAAGCTGGTGGAGTCCTGGGTTCTAGAAGACCTCAGAGACCCAGGGCAGAGTGAATGTCGGGGGTTATCAAAAGCGGGGACTGCCCAAGACCCATTGCTGAGGGAAGGAGGAGTGATGAATGAGATGGATAAACACATCAGCTGTTCGACTTTCCACTTTCATGATCTGTTTCCAGCCTCCGTGTCCTGATGTTTAAAATACAGCAGCTAAAATATCTGGTGGTCTTTTCTTCCTCTTCTGAGTGCAGCCACGGTATGCCACATCTCTGCCCACGGTCGGTGGCCAGGCTGTACAGAGCCTGGCCTTCTTGCCTTTGTCTCTAGAGGGTGCCATCAGGGATGGATCTGTCTGTGTGGGTAGGAGCCCGAACCCCAGACTCTTGGACCTCAGACTGGGAGAGGGCATGGGTGCAGGCACGTGGACCTGTGATTGATTGATGGATTTAGAGACAGTCTCACTCTGTTGCCAGGCTGGAGGGCAGTGACTTGATCTCGGCCCACTGCAACCTCCGCCTCCCAAGTTCAAGCGATTCTCCTGCCTCAGCCTCCCGAGTAGCTGGGACTATAGGCGCCTGCCACTACACCCAGCTAATTTTTGTATTTTTAGTAGAGACAGGGTCTCATCATGTTGACCAGGCTGGTCTCGATCTCTTGACCTCATAATCTGCCCGCCCTGGCCTCCCAAAGTGCTGGGCTTTCAGGCGTGGGAGTGCAGGGCCAGAGGATGGCACAGACAGGGGCTGGCCCCGGGACCCTGAACTGCTGGCATCAGGACTGGACTCAGGACCTCAGTCTGGCAGCACGGGCCTCACGCTGCCTGCCGGGCAGAGCCCTTTGCCCCACCCGAAAGCCCTGCAGTCACAGCCTAGAGGCTGGAGCGACACGCTGGGGTGGGAAGCGCTGTCCTGGTTGCTCTGGCCTCTGGCTGAGGAGCTCCTGAGAGCGGCTTCTGCTTCCTGAGCTTCCTGTGCTCCCCGAAAGTGGTGCATCCAGTGCTGAGTCTGGCGGGCCTGGGGACGTCGGCCCTCCTTCCTGGCGGTGACATGCGGGTTGGAGATTCGCCTGTGTCTTAGTGAAATGCCAGTGGCCAAATTCAACAGGAAAGAGGAAAAGAAAGCATGAGCCTGAGTCCGGGGTGGAGGATGGCGGCGTGAGGGAATGGCCCGCGGCCCTGCTTCTCCCACCGTCCCCAGTCCACGCCCTTCGGGGATGGGGGCAGGCTGGGGGGCCCTTTCCTCAGCTCCCTCTTTTCTCACTCCTCGTGCCCGCTGCCCCTTGGGGTCCTCTCTGGTGACCCCAGCCGCCACTCCCTCCGCAGGGCCTGCAGCGTCTCCAGGTCCCTGACCCTTGGGTGGCATCTCCCGCCTCTTCCTCAGGGCCCTGCAAACCTCTCCTCTCATTTCACCAGGAGCTCCTTTCCTTCCCATATTTGTGTAAATGAATTCACATAGTTTGACTTAATTGTCTCAAAATGGCCCAATTTGGAGTTGGACTTTTCTGATGCTCATAAAATTCAGGAGGCGGTTTTTAATCAGTTAGTTCTGCTACGGCTGCCTCCTCTGAGAAGGGAACAGTTCTTCTATTTCTGTTTTTTAATGTTGTTGCTGAGGACAATTTAATTTGATCTCTGAATCATCCATGTATCCATCCATCCACCCACCCCCCTACCCATCCTATCCACCCACCCACCAATCCCCACACCCATCCTATTACCCACCCCCATACCCCCATCATTTCACACCACCCCATCCCCATCCACCACCACGCCATCCCCCATTCCATCCACCCACCCGCCATCCCTATCCATTCACCGCCATCACCCACCATTCACAATCCTTACACTCGCACCCACCAATTCATCATCTCCCACCATCCTACTGCCCACATCTACCACGTTCCATATCACCCCCACCCACACACCTATCTATTCATCCACCCACCACCCACACTATCATCACTCACCCACCAACCACCCACCTATCTTATACATCATCCACCACCCTATATTTTCACCCACCACTTCACCCTATTCTATCTTCCAACCCCACCACATGTCCATCTAACCCACTGTCCATCTACCCACACTCCATCTACCCACTATCCACCACCACCACCGGACCACATCTGTCCACTCACCACCCTATCTTCACCCATCCACACATCATCACACTATCCATCACCACCCACCCATCCTGTACCCACCCCACCACACATCCCCCACCCCCACACCCAAACTATCCACCTTGCCACCCACCCAATCCACCCACCCACCAGTTCTATCCATCTACCCATCCATTCTGCCTATTCACCCACCCACTCCACCACCCATCCCTCCATTTATCCATCCTTCCATCCCCGCACCCACCCATCCATCATCCATCCCTCCTTCTATCTTTTCATCCACACATCCATCCACTCTTGAGTTGGGTGCTCCATCCATGCCAGCAGGCATCAGCAGATATGCCTGGGGCAGCATGGCACAGGAACTCCCACGCCCATTGTGTAGGTGCTCATGGGCACTTCTGCTCACTCTAGCCAGGGTAGGGGCTGTTGGGCTCGGGCTTTGTGAGGGCTTCTCAGAGGGTGTCGGTTGTAGCAGGAGTGGGTAGAAGGGAGCCTGGCGTCCCAGGGTGAAAATGGGGAAGAGCAGCTCCACTGAGTTCAGCTGTGGCCGCAGAGTGGCCCAGTCTGCAGCATCAGGAGAGCCCAAGCCCATGGCCTCAGGGCCTTGCACTTAATGAGGGGAGCAAGGCAGGGTGTGACAGTAGCTTTGTCCTGAGACTTTGCAAACATACACGTGACTGGTCTCTGGAGGTGGGGAGCGGCGGCCGAGGCCCTGTGATGCTGAGAGCCCACGAGGTCTCGGTGTCACTGGGGATGGGGAGAGGCCCCGGCCCAGAGCAGGGCTGCATCTGTCGGCCTCTGAGGCTGGCATGGTTTGCGCCTCTGGAGGTGGCTGGACCCCTGTCTGTGTTTCTGTTTTCTCTTCCTAGATGAGGAGTTTGGGCTCTTGCTGGCTGGTGAGGCTGAGCGGGCATGGTGTCCAAAGCCAGGGCCCAGGTATTTCTTGCAGCATCCGTTCCAGAACGAGTTCTCACAGCAGCAGAATCCCGACAACATGCCTTCCCTTCTCCTGCACCCTGAGTGGGAGAAGCTGAAATCACCCTAGATCACAGGAGTGCCTGAGAACCCAGGGGTACCAGGGGGCCAACCTTGATACCGTGTGGTATTCAGGATCAGAAGCTCCCAAAGTCCCACTGATTGCTCTGTCCCCAGAATATTTATGGAGTCATGTTTCAGTGACCCAGAGGTGAGGGATACCTAGGACAGGGAGTGGCTGTTTCACATGGTGGGCAGGCCCTGAGCACCTCGGCAGGCCTGGCCGGGCACCTGCCTATGTTGCAGAAAAGAATCTGCACCAGACTCTTGTTAGAAAACAGCAAGGAAGGCTCCATTGGAGACTCCTGCAGTGGGGAGAGATTGCACTCAGTGGCACTACAGCAGGGGGACTGGGGATTTCTGGAGTGAAGGAGTGGACAGAAACCACTCAGAGGAGCAGGGCTTGGTGTCAGGAGGAGGAAGAGGAGTTGGAGCAGACATGGAGGGGATCTCAGCTGGCCGAGGGTGAGGCTCTGCCAAGAAGAGGACTGGGAGGAGCCTGACCAGAGTTACACCTGGAGGGAGTCCTTGTCACCTGCATGGTACAACACTGTGGATATTTGGAAAATGGCGCAGCTGTAGGAGGATTCCCGGAGGAGGTGGTATCAACGCAGGACAGCCCACTCTGCAGGCTCAGCTTGTGTGGCGGCCTCTGCCAGCAGACAGGCCCCTCGCCCTGACTCGGCGTGTTGGCTACCTCTTTGGGGTCCTGTCGACAGGTGTGAACAGGGCCCCCGTGGGGCTCGGCTGTGTGGACAGGGTCCCCTTCCCACCTGGGACTGCCCGTGACAGCCAAGCACGCTACTGGGTGGGCGGGGACCCCATGCTCACTTCCCTGGCCTGTGGACTCTTCACGCCGTTCACCGCGTGGTTTTCCTCCCCGGAAGGTCTTAACTCCAGACGGCCCTCTCCGTCTCCGTCTCTCTGTAATTCCCCAGAAGAAGGCGAGCTTGGCCCTGCAGCAATGTGTTCTGTGGGATGCAGGGGGTGGCGGCGGTGAGCACGAACTGCATCTGTCGCCTTTGACCTTGCAGGATGCCCTGACGGCGGTGGGTTGGATGAGCACGGTTTTCACCAGCAGCCCAGCCTGTCGCGTGGCCCTGCGCGGTGACCTGTGGGACGGGACGTAGCCCATGATGTGTCTGTGACGGATATCGGTATCACCTTTTGAGCAGGTGTCTTGGCCAGGTCCCTGGCATAGGTTGATGGAGGAAGGGGGTGGCTCATCGCCGAGTGCCAGGCTCATGTGAACTTCCCGGGGCTCAGCATCTTTCTTGGAACGCCCGCAGACAGGTGTAGGGGAGGAAGAGCCAGCAGGCCCAGCACACACCATTTAACCGCATCAGAGCCTGGCATGGCGGCCCGAGGCCTCTGCTGGGCTCCTCACCGTGCACGTCAGAGGCCTCTGCTGGGCTCCTCACCGTGCACGTCAGAGGCCTCTGCTGGGCTCCTCACCGTGCACGTCAGAGGCCTCTGCTGGGCTCCTCACCGTGCACGTCAGAGGCCTCTGCTGGGCTCCTCACCGTGCACGTCAGAGGCCTCTGCTGGGCTCCTCACCGTGCACGTCAGAGGCCTCTGCTGGGCTCCTCACCGTGCACGTCAGAGGCCTCTGCTGGGCTCCTCACCGTGCACGTCAGAGGCCTCTGCTGGGCTCCTCACCGTGCACGTCAGAGGCCTCTGCTGGGCTCCTCACCGTGCACGTCAGAGGCCTCTGCTGGGCTCCTCACCGTGCACGTCAGAGGCCTCTGCTGGGCTCCTCACCGTGCACGTCAGAGGCCTCTGCTGGGCTCCTCACCGTGCACGTCAGAGGCCTCTGCTGGGCTCCTCACCGTGCACGTCAGAGGCCTCTGCTGGGCTCCTCACCGTGCACGTCAGAGGCCTCTGCTGGGCTCCTCACCGTGCACGTCAGAGGCCTCTGCTGGGCTCCTCACCGTGCACGTCAGAGGCCTCTGCTGGGCTCCTCACCGTGCACGTCAGAGGCCTCTGCTGGGCTCCTCACCGTGCACGTCAGAGGCCTCTGCTGGGCTCCTCACCGTGCACGTCAGAGGCCTCTGCTGGGCTCCTCACCGTGCACGTCAGAGGCCTCTGCTGGGCTCCTCACCGTGCACGTCAGAGGCCTCTGCTGGGCTCCTCACCGTGCACGTCAGAGGCCTCTGCTGGGCTCCTCACCGTGCACGTCAGAGGCCTCTGCTGGGCTCCTCACCGTGCACGTCAGAGGCCTCTGCTGGGCTCCTCACCGTGCACGTCAGAGGCCTCTGCTGGGCTCCTCACCGTGCACGTCAGAGGCCTCTGCTGGGCTCCTCACCGTGCACGTCAGAGGCCTCTGCTGGGCTCCTCACCGTGCACGTCAGAGGCCTCTGCTGGGCTCCTCACCGTGCACGTCAGAGGCCTCTGCTGGGCTCCTCACCGTGCACGTCAGAGGCCTCTGCTGGGCTCCTCACCGTGCACGTCAGAGGCCTCTGCTGGGCTCCTCACCGTGCACGTCAGAGGCCTCTGCTGGGCTCCTCACCGTGCACGTCAGAGGCCTCTGCTGGGCTCCTCACCGTGCACGTCAGAAAGCCTAGTGCCCTTGTATTTCCTACAGATATTTTAACAGACCTTGGTCAGTTTTCTTGGGGAAAATTTTAGATTTATAGGAAACTTGAAGACAATTCAGAACGTTCCCATATACTATGCACCTGCTTTTCACCTAATAATTACTAATAGGACATTTTAACATTCATATACATGTTTGTTACAATTAAAGATCTGGCATGGGCTTGTCATCTTCAGCTACAGTTTGTGTGGTATCCAGAATTCCTTAGTTTTGTCCTTCTTCTGTCTGAGATCCCATCCAGGATCTCACGTGGTATTATTGTCACGTCTCCTAGGACCCCTCTTGGCTCTGACCATTGCTCAGACTATCTGTATTTTTGATGACCCTGACAGTTTTGAGGAGTGAAGTCGGGTATTTTACTAAATGACCCTCTTTTGGAATCTGATGCTTTTCCCAGGATTAGACCCAGGCTGTGGGTGTTTGGGAAGAAGATGCTACAGTGAAGTGCCCCTCTTGTCACATCCTATCAGGGGCATCTGCTGTCATCAGTGTCAGGTGCTTGGCCCTGAGCACCTGCCCGGGGTCTTGTGGGTCAGGTTCCTGCCCCGCGAAGTCGCTCTTTCTCCCATAGGCTCCTCCTTGGAAGAGCATCTCTAGGTGCAGCGCTCACTTACGGAGTGGGGAGGGACAGGCCGCCTCCTCGAGGGGGGCACATCTCTCTTCTTGGATTCCTCAGCATCGGGGACGTGTGTTTTCTCCCCATTTCATAATCGATTCAGTCGCTGTCACTGTTGATATCAGTGTGGACTGAGAGATGCGTTTGTCCTTTAGACTGTGATCCAGGGCTGCTTTATTTACCAGGTTGCCAGGTGCATTAGCTCTGGCCATGGGCGCTCCCCTGGCACTGGTGGGCTTCGTTGGCACAGTCCGTCAGTGATTGTGTGTTTTGAGCTCTTCTTCACTTTCTGGCACCACCAGCGACTCTTGGTTCATCCTGTCTAGTTCCTGCCCTAGTCTCAGAAACAGCCATTTCCCTTGGGAGTGTGGTTTCTTTCGTCACAGAGTAGTATTAGAAACCTAGGTCTTGGCCGGGTGCGGTGGCTCACGCCTGTAATTGCAGCACTTTGGGAGGCAGAGGTGGGCGGATCACCTGAGGTCTGGAGTTCAAGACCAGCCTGGCCAACTTGGCAAAACCCTGTCTCTCTACTAAAAATAAATAAATAAATAAATAGTCGGGCATGGTGGCAGACACCTGTAATCCCAGCCACTCGAGAGGCTGAGGCAGGAGAATTGCTTGAACCCAGGAGGCAGAGGTTGTAGTGAATCAAATTTGCATCACTGCACTCTAGCCTGGGAAACAGAGTGAGACCCTGTCTCAAAAAAATGAAACAAGCAAACAAACAAACATGAAAAACAAAGAGAAAAAATAGACCTTGATCTTGGCGTCCAGCATCCTTGTTGCTAATGGAGTGTCATTGGTTGTTTCTGAGCCCTCTTGGCGGACAGAGGGAGGAGACGCATGAATGTGTACGATCCACCCATCTATTCACAGCCCTGAATACGCCCGTGTGTAACCACCGTATCCATGTCGAGGTTAAAGGGGAGTTCACGCGGGCGTCTCCAACTCTGATCACCACCCTGTGGATTATTCTAGCCCCCTCCCCTTGCCTGTCGGTAAATTCACCCTGCAACAGTGAGAAACTGGCCCCCACCGGCCACCAGCCATGCAGCTCACTGTTCAGTTCAAGTGTCTGTGAACTGTGGCAATCCTGAGTCTGTATCCTACAGGAAACACCTTTATCAACTCATGCACAGTGCTTACGATCAGGTCCTTTTGCTTTTAGTCTTACAGACCTCACCCCTTTCCAGAGTCATGCCGGCGAGCTCCTTTTCTCCCCAGCTCCCTCAGAGAGGTTATTTCACACATTTACAACACAGATGCTCCCAGCGCCAGATCAAGTCCTGCCTGGAGTACCCAACCTAGTAAATGATCTTTTAAATGTGCATACATTGAAGTTCACTCTTCAGCGGAATCGTGGGGGTTTTGGCAAATGCATGACGCTGTGTGTTCCCCATCACAGCATCCTACAGAGTAGTTTCTCTGCCCTAAAACTACCCCGGGTCCAACTATTCATTCCTCTCTCTTTCCCCCCAGAATCCCCGACAACCACTGCTGCTTTGACTTTCTCCGTAGTTTTATCTTTTCCAGAGAGTCATGGAGTTGGATCCATAGTGCATGCAGCCTTTTCAGGCTGGCTTCTTGCACTCGGCAGTAAGCGTTTAAGGTTTCTGCATGTCTCTTGTGGCTTGGCAGCATCTCGTTATTCAGATTCCACTGTATGAACCTGACCACCTTCTGTTTATCCATATTCACCTATTGAAAAATGTCTTGATTGCTTCCCGCTTGGGGTGATTTTGAATAAGGCAGCCATAAACATTCCCACGCAGCGTTCTGTGTGGGCAGAAGTTTTCAGATCGATTGGCTAAGTACCCAGGAGTGTGATTTTGGGATCGTAGGGTAAGAATACGTTCTGCCTTGTAAGACGCTGCCAAGCTGCCTTCCAAAGTGGCTGCATTATCTCGGACCCCCGCCGGCCGTGGACGAGCATTCCTGGTGTGCCACAGCCTCGCCAGCTTTAGATATTTTTTGGTTTTTGGAATTGAGCCATTCTAGGAGGTGTGTGGCGGTTTCCTCCTTATTTCAATTTGAAGTTTCCTGATGGCAGATGATGTTGGGCACCTTTTCATATTTGCCATTTTTTTTCGTGAAATGTTCATTCGCATCCTTTGCCCATGTTTTAATGGGGTCGTCTGCGCTCGTATTGTTCCGCTTACAGGTTTTCGTGTGTGCACTCCAGATAACAATTCTTCATCACGGATGTGGGTTGCAAATAGCATCTCTCTGTCTGCGGTTTGTCTTGTCATCCTCTTCACAGTGTCTTTGCAGAGCAGATGTTTGTCATGTTAGTAAAATCTAATTTATCGAATGGTTTTCTTTCGTACAGTATGCATTTGATGCTTATCTAAAAGCTCATCCCCCAATTCAAGGTTCCATAGATTTTTCTCCTGTGTTTACGTCTAGAAGTTTTATGTTACTGGGTTTCGTCTTTAGGTCTCAGGTCCATTTTGAATTGGTTTTTGTGAAAGTGTGAGGTTGGTGTTGAGAGACCGTTTTTTTCCTTTTTGCCTGTGGAACTTGCAGCTACTCCAGCCCTGTGCTGAGACCTTCTGTCCTCCGTGGGATTGCCGGTCCTAGGGCTTTGTGGGGGCTCCGTGGACACTGGAAGGATGGCCGCGGGGCCCCTTCCTTCACTGTGGCAGCAGCAGCCCCTCCTGGTGATCCTGCAGGTTCTTCTGTTTCCTGTAATCTGCCAGGATACACACCAAGGCCAGAAGACGTGATTTCCACTCGGCTTGGCATTGGCACCACGTGTGTGTGTCTAAAGAAGGTTAAGCAGAAGAAACCTGATAATAGTTGAATTTTTCTGGAAGTTCAGTCTTTTCTGAACCGTCCTGGACCTCCCAAGTTGGCTCCTCCCAAGACAGGAACGTCTGCAGTAAGAGTCTGGGTACAGTGAAGGAGGTGTTGTCTCCGTCTCTGTTCCCGGAGCCAGCACGTGCCCAGCAGCTGCAGGTCTGGGGGTGGCAAGGGAGGCAGCCCCACAGGCGCCGAGGAGGGAGAAATGCGTCAGTACCCAGAGGCCGCCGCATGCAGGCTGGGCCGGTGCCAGGGTTCGCGACAGTGCACGCAGAGTGCCTGTGATGCTGCGGGTGGTTTTTGTAAATTGTGACACAGCCCTGCCCCCCAGGTAGTTCCATCCTGCTGTGCTTGGAGAGCAGGCAGCTGCAGAGAGGCTGAGCGCTTTCTTAACGGGGGCGAGTAGCAGGATGGAAACTGCAGCCTTTGTCATGGGAGACTCCATCCTGTTGGACCCAGCAGCCTCCATTCTTGGCTCATCCAAAATGAGGCACTAACACCCTGGGTGCAGCTGAGGCAGGACCCTCTGTGTCTGTTCCTGACCCACGCCTGGGCTGCTGTGGAGGCTGCAGGGAGTAAGGGCCTCAGGGCCATGGGCAGGATGAGGGGGAGGGAGGCACAGATTTGGCCTGGGCACTGAGGCTGTCCCTGGAGCCCGTGTTAGGCCGACCTCAGCGACACATGCCAGCAAGGACGGGGGCGGGGGGTTGCATATTCTCCAGATGCTCCCAGGTGACCCAGCAGGCAGGTGTGTGCACTCACCTCACTCCCACAGTCCAGGCAGGGAAACGGCGAGCGCTCCGGCTGCCCGGGTGCCGGGGAACCCTGCCTGGAGTGGAGGTTGCCATCCTGGTCAGGCTGGGACCTGCTGTCTCTGCAAGCCAGGCTGGGGCGGGTATAAGATGTGACTCTGCCGGCTCTGTGAGGTCTGGCCTGAGGCTCTGGTGGGTCCTTGGAGTTGAGGTGAACTTGGGAGGTGACGCAGCTGGCAGGAGGGCGGTTGTGGGATATTTGGCAGCACAGGCTACCATGTTCCACCTCTCCACAGGCCCAGGCCAGGCTCATGGGGACAGGGGGAGGCTGGCTGCTGCCCCACAGGACGTGGGGACGGGGAGACTGGCTGCTGCCCCACAGGACGCAGGGACAAGAGGAGGCTGGCTGCTGCCCCACAGGACGTGGGGACAGGAGGAGGCTGGCTGCTGCCCCACAGGACCCAGCTTGTTGGGGTTGTCAGAGGAGCCCCCCCCCCTTAGCACACTCTCCATGCCAGCCCCAGCCCCTCCTGCTTCCTGGTCATCGCCCCCTTTGCCTCTGGAGTGTGGCCTTCTGCCCTCCACGGCTGGGGTCCCGTAGGTTCCAGGCCCACAAGATCTCTCCTGCTCAGATCACGTCACCGATCACAGCTTCCTCTGCAGGTGCCCAGGTGCCCTGTGCCTGGCTTTTCTCCCAGGCGCGATGCCAGGTCTGCTGAGGAGGGCACAGAAAGGCTTGCTCTGTGCAGCCACAGGGGCCTTCGCCACCCCCTCTAGAAGAGGCGATGCTTGGACCTGGTGAGCTCCCAGATGTGCTGTTGAGCTGGAGGAGCTTGGAGAAGCAGAGCTGCCGTGCTGTGTCCCCCTGGAGCCAGAGACAGGGCATGGCTGTCCCCAGGAGGATTTTAGGCCCTTGGTGGGGTTTCTCCTTAAGACAAATAGCCACTGCTGCAAACAGCGCTGTGGCCACCCACAGTTATGGGAAGGATCAGACACATCGGCGTGTTTGCTAGTCCTTACATGTGCCAGCCTCCTGCCAGGTAGAAGGCGTCAGGTTAATTAGGAGGTGGCACCTGGGGCTGTGGGTGGGGTCTGGGAGCGCAGGCGCACAATGTGACCGAGAAGTGCAGAGCCAGGCGCCGTTTCCCCGAGACCTGAGTCAAGTGGCGAGGAGAGGAGCTGCGAGGGCTACAAACACTCGTGGCTGCCGGGCGGAGAGGAAGCCCTGGGCCCTCTGCAGGCCCTGCCGGTGGCCTCCTGAAGGAAGGGACCCACCAGACCGGTGCTCTGGGGCCCCAGCGGCTCCCCTCGAGGTGGGCTCCACTTCAGCAATGCTCGCTTGAGGGCCGGGCCTGCTGGGGTTCTCTGCTTCAGCCCCATGTAGGCCCTCCCACCCTCAGGGCCCGGCCCTGGGCAGGCTCTCCCCTCCTTGCTCAGCTCACACACCCTCTCCCAGGCCTCCCATTCTCCGGCTAAGGAAGGAGGGACAGAGCCGGAACAACCCAGTGGTCCCTCCTCGTCCTGGCCTTGGCACCCCGGGGCTTCGGGAATGGGACACTGTGGAGCACAGCTGAGTCCATAGCTCCACCTCCAGGCAGCCCTCCGGATGCCCTGCAGCTCACAGCTCCCTGGGCTCCAACCCTTGCTGCTGCTGGTTTTGCTAAGTCCACCTCATTCCTGTGTCCCTCGTGCCTAGAAACGGTCCGAAAGACACGTGCATCCTCTTAAGACTGGGCTGGGAACGTGTGTTAAATGCTGGGGAGTCGCAGGTGTGGGTCACGCTGCATGGTCTTAACTAGGAATGATTTTGCCCCTTGGGGCATTTGATGATGTCTGGGGACAGCTGTGCTTGTTCCAATGTGGGATGCATGGGACAGTCCCCAGCACAGAGACCCAACTCTATGTCCACATCGCCACCGCAGGAAACCCTGGGATTCTTGGGACGGTCCCTAGCACAGAGTCCCAGCCCTGACGTCCACATCGCCCCTGCAGGAAACCCTGGATCGCAGGAATCCCTGGATCATGGCCCCCTGGATGGGAAAGGGCAGACGCCACCCGGCAACGCTGAGCGCCCTCCCGGCAGAGGTGTGCGTGCACCTGGGAAATTGGAGCTGAGCTGGGGTCACGTGCTTTAAAACCTCTTGGGCTCCAGTGTTGGCCAGGGATCCCTGGGTCACCCTGCAAGCTGCATAGAGAGCCAGCTCAGAGAAACCAGTCCCGGCCTGGCAGGAACTGACCCGACTGGAGTGGGGGACGAGCAGGTGCAGTGGGAGGCTGCAAATTCCAGATTCTCTAAATAGGGGGCTCTGCTTGCAGAACGGGGCGGGGGATGAGCAGGTGGAGTGGGAGGCTGTGAATTCCAGATTCTCTAAATAGGGGGCTCTGCGTGCAGAACTGTGCTGGGCGTCTCTAGTTGGAGGAGAGCTCGCTGAATAACATGTCCCCTCTTTGTCCCAAATTACTCCCTGGCACTGACCAGCACAGGATGCCTTGTGGGTGGGGTAGGGAAATTCTGAGAGGGGCAGGCGCCCAGGGCTGGTGACAGGCACAGAGAAGGGGCTGCTTTGCTCCACTGCTGCCTCGGCCCTGGCCTTGGGGAGCGCGTGGCCTTTATTTATTGCCTTTGTTGAGTCGGTCAGCGGCGTGTGATGACCAGGTGGGGGCTGTTGTGTCCACAACTTTCCAGCCCCGCTCGGGCCCAGGGCATGTGGCCGTGCCTCCTTACTACGCAGGTTTGTGGGATAATTGGTGGGGCGCCAGTCGGACCTAGTGAGGCGCTAATAATGGGCCTCTCTGTGCAGTGAGTGCCACTTCCAGAACAATGACAGTGTCCACATCTTCACTGCCCTCCATCAGAGGCTGCCTAGAAGCCACACAGGCTGCAGGGCTGGCTAGCGGGGTCCTGAATCACTGGGACGATGAACCCCAGGCTCCAGGCGCTGGGGAAGGAAGCTGAGCACTTGGCTGTGGGGCTTCTTTGGTTTCTACCTGAAACCAGCCAGCCAGACTCCCCGAGGACAAAGCAAAGTGAGCCCGAATCTGCTCCCTATACCCAGATACTCAGTGCCCCAGGGGCACCTGCGTAGGGGGAGCCCGGCGTGCTTGCTGGCTCTGGGATGCGAGGCCCAGGGTCACTGAGGGCAGGGGAACTCGGCGTGTCCTGCAGCCAGGGGCCGGTGCTCTGGAATGCAGTGTGGAGTCCCTTGTCTCCTGCAGGAACATTCCAGAGGGGGTCTGGCTCCCCACCCTGCCCTTTCTAAGGACGGAGCTCCTGGGCCAGGAGGACGCAGGTCTGCAGCTCCTTTGGCTCACCTACTCGGGAGGGTCAGGGGATACGGGCTGGGATGACCCGCCCTCTGCTGGGAGAGGCAGGAGGCCCTCGGCTGCTCTGGGGTCCCAGCCCGTCTGCCAGGCCAGGCCAGGCCAGGGCGAAGTGGGCAACTTCAGGCTCCCCTGGCAGGAACTGCAGCCCACCCAGGTGTGCAGTCCCTGGTGGGCAGCCCCACCCAGCCACATACCTTCCATGAGGGTCACGCTGGACACGCGCCTGCCCAGCCTCTCCAGCAGGGACTGATGTGGACAGGCCTCTGGTAGGGTTCCTCTGGTGTCCCGGTGCCCCAGCACCGGTGCGGCCCACGCAGGACGCTGAGTGGGTCGTGTGGATCTTCCCTGTCAGGCGGCAGCATCCTCACACTTGCTGCGAGTGTCTCCAGCCGTTCAGTGTGAGGGAGCTCTTGGACCAGAGCTCCTGCTGCCTCATTATCCAGATGCACAGCCCTGGCGTCACACCGGCCTCCCGAGCCCCGTGTTAACTGCAGAACAAATTAACCAGACTCAGGTGCTGGGAGCAGGTAATTAGTTGCTTTTTGCCCAACCACAGCCCTGTGGCTGGATCTTAGGTTGAAAGGACTTAGGGGGAAATCTGACACTCTCCAGGTTTCCTGACATTTGCTAGACATCCCAGAATGTAAAGCATCTGCGTGGCAGTGTGGGAAGGACAGCAGGGGGCCTAGGGGGCAGCTGGGATGTGGTCTGGTTTAAATGCAGCTTCTCAGTTCCTGGCCGTGAACGGGTGATGGGACCCCTGAGCCCCAGCCCCTGTAAAATGCAGACACGCCTGCCCACCTCCCAGGCAGTATGGGTTGCAGGGGTCTGGCCAGACACAGGGGTCAGGCTCGGTGCAGGGCCTGCAGTCCTGTGTTCCTTCATCACGTTGTCCCTGAGTGTCACAGGAGAACAAGGAATCCACCTTCTCCAGGACCTAGGCCGGACATTGACTTCCTAAAGGCCATCTCCCACCTGGGAGTCAGGAGCGGCTGGGGTGCAGGTCCTTCCTGTGGGCCCACGGAGCCCCCCACATGTGCAGCTTCCTGGCCACCGTCCTCAACCCTTACCGCCCCGGGCCCTGCCTGCTCCCACCTACCATGGGCCTGCCTGGTGTGAGTTGAGGCTTTTCTGACCAGAGACAGACGGGTGTTAATCCTGTGGGGTAATTTTACACAGTGAGAAACACAGTCCAGAGGCAGACAGGTGTTAATCCCACAGGGCAGTTTTACAGAGTGGGAAACCCAGGCCACTGCCCTTGCTTTGCCCCGACCCCTTTGGTGCCAAGTTTTGCGGTGGGGTCCAGAGTTACACCCTGAGGTCCATCCTGAAGCCCACTGCGCTGCTGCCTGGCCAGGCTGGGGCCCGGATCTCTGAGCTTGGTGCCTGCTCCCCTTGCGGGGATACTAGGGTAAAACAAGATGCACAGAACATGCCGGGCCCTGGAGAGGCTGCGAGCACCCCGGGGGTTGAAGGGTCCCCTTGGGGAAGCCCCCTCTGGAGACTGTTTTCTGTGTTGGGCATTGAAGGGCCCTGGCCCCGGGAGCTTTTTTCAGTCATGGATGCCTTGGGACCTGGCTGCGGGGGCCCTGACCCCTCCTGGTGGGGGGCAGCAGAGGCTGGCGGCCTCCTCGTCATCCCTGCAGAGAGAATTGAAGGCTCCAGGGCGGTGTCTCTGCAGCCCCAGGCAGAGGCTGGGCTGGAGTGAGGTCACTGCTTGGCCTGCAGAGTTGGTGGCAGGCATAGACTACAGCACTAGAGCCCCCATGGGCCTGCAGCATCCTCAGTTCCACTAGACGGCTGCAGGCGTGCACTTCCTGGGGCTGGGAATGGTGCTCACAGCCATCCTCAGTCCTGGTCCCTGGTGCCCGGCAGGGCAGGAGTTCGGCAAGGATGAGTGAGGGTGGGGCCAGGCCCCATGGAGACGATTCCCAGGGGCTCCCAGGAGCCCGGAGAGCCGGGCTGCCCCCACTGGGCAGCAAGGAGGAGGCTGGGTCACCTGGAGGACTCCAGAACCGACCTGAACCTCCCAACCTTTGTGGGAAATGAACCAGTGAAGGGATGAGGAGGGCACGAATGTTATCGGCCCGCCACGGCAGGGAGACTGTTCCAGCCTGGCTGTGGCCTGGGAGGCTGGGCAGGTGGTTGTTGCACAGACATTCCTGAATGCTGGAGAGAGGGGGCCCATGCTCCTGCCCCAGGGGCGCGGCAGTAGGCCCGGGTGTGTAAACAATACAGCTTATTTTCAGGGGTTTCACCACCGGTGTGCAGGGGCCCTTCTCTCTCCACCACCTCCCTCTCTCTCGAGCTCCCTGCTTTGCTCTGGGTCTCTCTTCTCTCCTCTGTCTTTTTTTTCTCTCTCTCTCTCTGTCTCTCTCTCTCTCTGTCTCTCTCTCTCTCTGTCTGTCTCTCTCTCTGTCTCTCTCTCTCTCTCTGTCTCTCTCTCTGTCTGTCTCTCTGTCTCTCTCTCTCTCTGTCTCTCTCTCTCTGTCTCTCTCTGCTCTCTCCTGTCTCTCTCTCTCTGTGCTCTTGTCTCTCTCTCTCTCTCCATTGTCTCTACTCTGTGCTCTCTCTCTCTCCATGCTTTGCTCTGTTCTCTCCGTTTCCTCTCTCTGCATCTTTCTTCGTGCAGATTCTCCTGAACAGAAGCCAAAAAGGGAGGCTTCTCGAGTGGAGTGATTTTTGGGGGTGGCTGGGGGGCAGTGGGTCTTGCGTTCTTTGTCGTGGACCATGTGAGTCCATTTGTTTAAACGACTTGTGGAACATTCAATACTATAGTTATCTTTAAAGTGTTGTAAGATGGGTATATGGGAGGAGCCAGGCACGTGGAAACGGTGAAATACTGAGAAACTGAATGTTCACTCGTCAGTGCCGATTGATTTCTCAGGGATATCTGTGCCACTGTGTGTTATTTCTCACAACTTGGGTGAGGAGCGGCTCCCTAGGACCTGGCAAGGCCCCGCTTTCCAGGGGGCAGCTACGCGCTTGTCCCTCTAGAGGGCCTGGGCGGGGTCCGCAGGGCATGTTGGACGGTGCACTGCCCCCACTGCCCTCAGCTGCCCGGGATGCACAGACTGCAGCAGGTGGGAAGTCGATGCCTAGAGGAGAGGTCGGCCCTTTCCTTTACAGTTCACTTCAAGTTCCACTATCTCCACTTCACTCATTTATTCCTCAATTATTCAATCATTAACTATTCATCACTCTCACACATCTCACATCATTTTATTACTCATCACTCACTCAATTTATCACTCCTTCATCCTTTACTCATTCCTCACGCCCCTCATTCGATTAAGTCACTTAGTCATTCATCTCATTTCACTCATTCATGCTCATTTAGTCACTCATTCACTCATTTATTCACCTCCTTTCACTCTTTTACTCATGCACTCATTCATTCATCCTTCATCCTTTAGCCCATTCATAATTCACTCATTCATTCCTTATTCCACATTCATTCACTCAGTCATTCACTGATTCGCTCAGTCACTGATTTCGCCCACTCACCACTCATTGACACATCGTCATAAATTTACTCACTCACTCACTGAGTCACTCACTCAGTCAGTCACTCATTCATTCATTCATTCACCCTCTCATTCATCTACTCACTCATTCACCCTCTCACTCATTCATTCACTCCCATTCATTCATTCAGTCACTCACTCATTCACTCTCTCATGCACTCACGCAATCCTTCCTTCATCTGCCGTTTGCCATTCATTCATGAAGTGCAGTCCGTACTGGGTGCTGGGCTTGGGGACAGGAAGGAGCTGGCCCACGGGGCATCTGGGAGGAGCTTGCTGCACTTTTTGGTTTATGTCCACATCAAAGAGGAAAAGCAGGTCTGACCCAAAGCAGGGTCCCCTAGGGAGCCATTTTCCTGAGGTAAGAGGGATCCTCTGCCCTGGTCAGGGAGGTGCACGGGCAGTGGCCCCTACTCCACCATCCTGTCTGGGCTGCTCTGGGCCTGAGGCCTGGGGCCTGGGGACGGAGAACGCAGAGCATGGCCGGCCTTGTTCCCGGTGTGACCTGATGTATGCAGAACTCCATCCACCTAGCACCAGCCAGAACCAGAGAGCAGGGCCAGTCCCCAGTGTGACCTGATGCATGCAAACAGAGTCTATCAACTGAGCACCGGCCAGGGCCAGAGAGCAGGGCCAGCCTGTCTCAAGCCAGCCAGGAGTGGGCCTGAGAGGTTGACGTGTGCTCGGGCAGCACAGTGGGCAGGTATAGCTGGTAGAGGGCACAGCCATGAGAAGCAGAGGCCGGGGGCCTGAGGGCAGGTAGCCCCTGAGGCTGGTAAGGGCCTGGAAGAAGCTGGGGCTTCCCAGCCTTCTTCAGGGCAACCACAGGCTGACCTCCAGCTGCTCTGCCTTCCTGGCTGCCTTTAGCAACCGTCTCCCAGTCCCTACCCAGGGGGCCCAGAACCTTGCAGAAGCAGCTCCTCCTCCGTGAGGGTGTCTGTCTTCCCCAGCATCACTGCGCAGCGCATTTCAGTGGCTCTTGAGCAGTCCCTGCATTTCTGTCCCTCCATCCCAGCTAAGCGGGGCAGAGTCCCACCAGCACTCCCCCGTTCCTGGGCATTGCACCCATGCTCTCTCCTGGCCTGGTTCCTTCTGTGTCTGCAGGGCACATTCCCAGGCCTCTCCAGGTGCAGCCTGGGGACCTGAGAGAGAAGGAAGGGGCTTCTGGCGGTGGCGCTGGGCGGTTTTGATTCAGTGCCCCTGAGGAGCCAGTGCAGGGAGCTGAACCGCAGATGCTCTGGCTTGGGTCCTGCGGGGCTGAGCAGCCCCGGCCATTGTTGTAATCATAGCCATTGTTGCTTTTTTATTTGTATTATCGTCTTCTCCACCTGTTTCTGTCGGATTTCCCAGGCGGCTCTTGGCACACTTGGCCCAGGCAGAGCTTGGGAAGAGCTGCAGGTCCCAGGCACCTCCCTCCTCCCTCCCAGCCACCCACGCACTTCCTGTGGGCCCTGCCCACGTTTGCAGGTCCACAGGCAGTGGCCAGACAGGCCAGGCCACAGGCAGGTGTCCCCGGCAGTGGTGGGAGCCAGCTGAAGATTCCAGAAGAGCCATGGGAGGGGCTGGCCAGCGGGGACACAGGGAGGCGTTGCTGTCAGATGGCCAGGTCACTTCAGCTGATGTTTTCTGAGATCGCTGGCTTTGTGAGCAACGCCAGCATTATATTTCACAGCTATGTGAGTGAGGGCAGCCTGGGCCGGCCGCTGGCTGTTCCGTGGGGGGAGCTGGGCTTCCGTGATCTCCCGCACACGTGTAATTGCTTCTGTTGAAGTCAAACCGTGGCGGAGGAGTTGATTCTGGGATTTAGTAACAAACTCGATTTTACTGTAACTTAAATATTGAGACTGTGATACTCCATCGGATCCTAAAGAGCGCATTTTCTGTGTTTTTAATCCTCATACTAAGTGTCTAGACGATCCGGGATAAGACTAAACATTAGTCACTTAATTGATGAGTTGGGGCAGAGCTACCTGTGTGGATGGTTCCGACGTGGAAGTGAGGTCTTCTGCTCTGGGGAGAGGAGAGGCTCCCTGGAAATCGCTGTTCCGGCCTCGATGGTGCCCCCACTTGTGGCAGGGCCCTGCTGCCTCCGAACCCCAGGAGCCCCAGGGCCGCTGCCATGGAGCCTGGAGACGGCTGGGCCTGAGGCCTGCAGCTTGGGGTAGAGCTAGTATGGGTGTGGGCTCGTACCCTGGCTGAGCAGGAGTCTGGCATGGTCTTCCAGGAGTGACAGGATGGGGCAGCTGTACCCAAGGAGGACAGCCTTGGTGTAGGGCAGCGTGGAGTCCAGCTGGATGGGAAGGCACAGGGCCCTGAGAGGCTGAGGCCAGGGCTCTGGACCCTCCTGGCCCCTGCCCCATGGTGTGGGCAGAAGAGGCCAAGTGAGTAAAGCTGGGGTTGCCAGATGATGTTCCTGGCCAGCTGCAGGGGCCCTGGCTGGGGGCTTCTGGAAGGGTGGAAGGGGAGGTGTCTGCAGGTGACCAGCCTTTCCGAGTCCCTGGCTCTGCCCCCACACCTGCTTTGTCAGGGCACAGACACCTGTATGGTGGACAAGGCACACAGACCTCTGAACAGGGCCGTGGCTCCTGGGGCGTGCCTGTGTGTGAGGATCTGTGTGTGTGCGTGTACCTCACTAAATGTGGCGTAGAGGTGTGTGTGTGCCTGTGGGGAGTGTGAGCTCATGGTGGCGTGTGCACACACGTGTGCATGTGCATATGGGCGGTGCCCGTGCATTCCCAGGCGGCCTGTGACAGGAAGCCTGGCGGGGCTGGTCTCCACCCCAGAGCTCTGATGTCTCAGCTGGAGAGCGGTTCCTGCTGACCCATCCTCGCCTGTCTGCCTGACCCCTCCTCGCCTGTCTGCCTTTCTTAGCTTGTCTCTTGGCCTCAGTCCACACCGACTGGCTAGTTTCACCCATAATAAAAGCAGTAATAATAGTGACCTCCTAACTGATGTGTGGAGCCAGCATTATGGGCAGCAAAGTGCCTTTGCAAACCCTGTGGTCACAAGACAGCCTCGCCAGCCTGAGCTCTGCCGTTATCCCTGCTGGTCTCACATCTGTAATGAAATCCCGCCCCCTCGCTCAGGTGTGTGGTGTGTGTGTGTTTTGGGTGTGTGCACGTGTGTGTGCACGTGTGTCGGGTGTGTGGTGTGTCTGTGACGAGGCAGAGTAGAACTCACAGCCTCGTGTCCAGCCCAAGCCATCGACGTCCCCAGCGCCTTCCCAGCCACCCCCACCCACCCAGCATAGCCGAGCAGTTTCCCACCCAGTGGAAACTCTCCCTGAGGCCTTTCTCCTTCTGGTTTGTGAATAAGTCTTCTCCTTGTGTAACGCCTTGAAAACAGAGCCAAGCACAGATTTGGGACCTGGGATCCTGAGGTTGTCCTGCCCAGGGGTCACTGCAGAGGGAGTCTTGTCCTGCTAAACTGACAAGACAGTTACTGAGGACGTGATGCAAGGGGCACCCAGGGTATTAGAAATCGCCCACCTCGAGATTCTCCGTGGCCAAGAGCGCTCACCTGCGGGTATGGGGGGACTCAGCGAGCACACAGGTGTGTCCTGTCTGTCACCATGCTCTGGCAGTGCCAGTCCAGTTGCTGGCGTTATTCACACCTTCTTCCTTGAGAGCTACTCCTACAAAACGAATGACTGGTCACAGGGTACACGTGTCTTAGACCCCTGACACTATGACCTAGACCACCACACACAGGCAGCACCCCCCTGACACTAAGCCCTGGGTCACTGCACACAGGCAGCACCCCAACACTAAGCCCTGGGTCACCACACACAGACAGCACCCCTCCCCCGACGCTAAGCCCTGGGTCACCGCACACAGACAGCACCCCTCCCCCGACACTAAGCCCTGGGTCACCACACACAGGTGACCCTCCCCGCTCCTCGACACTAAGCCCTGGGTCACTGCACACAGGCGGTACCCCGACACTAAGCCTAGCTCTTCTCCTGGCCTCATCCTCCCAGGTCCCAGCTCAGAGATGGCGCCCATGCAGGTGGGCAGGACAGGCTGAGGACACCGCGTTGCCCCACCCATCACTTGGACACAGGCTGGTCTGTGAGCACTCCCTACGGGAACTCTGGATGGCCCTGTGGCGCCTCCTTTTCTCCCTGTTGGGGACCTGCCCCTGGGCCCCACCTTCCCTGTGGCGCTGTGGGGCACCTCTGCCTGCCCCTGCCCTCAGGCCTGCCGGGCCGCTCAGCTGCACCTTGTTTTTGGTCTGACCAAGCACAGAGCTGACATTTGTCATGGGCAAATGCCACCCTCTTGGTCTGTACCTGTCAAAGTCATTTTGGATCTTCATCCTGTCATCCGTCACATCAGACATCCTCCCAGATCTGTGTCACAGCCTGGCAGGATCACACGGTTTGTCTGTCTGCGCCCCACGGGTGGCAGGAGCTGCTCCAGAGGGACCAGGCTGAGCTCCAGACACCCTGAGGGCCTGTTTCCCGCCAGGGAGGCCCCAGCCTGGCCCCTGAGTGACTCCCTTTTTCACGCCTCCTGGAGCCTGGACCTGGTCCCTGACCCCCTGAAGCCACTCCCAGGTGCCCCCACTGCCCCACCAGCCCCCACCCAGCACCTGGAAGGAGGGAGCAACTTCTGTTTCCTAGACATTCTCCCTGGACCTTCCAGTGACCTGCCCAGCCTGGGTGGTCCCTTGCCTTGAGCACTCTGCAGGGATTTGAGGGGCTTCTGTCATGGCCACCAGTCTGGTCTTCCCTGGGTCCAGCCGTCTCCTCTGTCAAAACTTGACTCACTCATGAAAACAGAGTGGCTGGACTTGGTCCTGCACCCACCTCTCCTCAGTCCACAGCGTCCTTCCTGCCATTGCCTGCCGGGGTCCCAGAGAGCCGGCGGTCCTGGGGTCTGGGCAGGGCTCTGGGAGTTTTGCTGCACAGATACTTTCTTCAGTACCCTGCCCCTCGTCCGCAGGTCCCAGATCGTGACCCCCAGGCCTGCGGCTTCAGCGCTGTGAGCTGTTTCCGTAAAGTTTGTAGGAATCGAGGTGATGCTGGCGCTAGCCTGGGTGGGTTGTGCAGGGCTTGCTGCAGCCCCTGAACCCAGTCCAGCCCGTGCCCTGCTGTGCCAGTGCAGCAAATGGGGCCGGCGCCAGGCTTTTCGGCTCTGCAGGCCTCAGGCTCCCAGAGGCCACCAGACCACTCCTCAGTTCCTGCCCTGGGACAGTGGAGGCTCAGTCTGGCCCCCAGCAGGGCTCCCAGGCAGGTCTGCCATGCAGCTCTGCTGGAGGGTGGAGGGCCCTGCTGTGTGGGAGCTCAGAGCTGGCGTCTGAGTGGGCATGGGGGCGTGCCAGCACCCACCGCCCTCTGCATGCTGATGAGGGACATGAATGGGCCTACAGCCTGCATGCCTAGCACAGACACAGCCTGGGCTCCCTTGGCAACCAAGGCTGGCTTATCTCAGCTGTCAAGTGGGGTGTGCTTCTAAGGTGGGGTTTTCCCTGGGTCGTGGTCTCCCTTTTTGGCTCAGACACAGCCAGCTGGGCGGGCAGGACAGGACAGGGCAGGGCTGGGCTGTGGGTGATGAGGGGCATTTGCCCCAGGGCAGTTTCTTCCAGAGACTGGGCGGGGGCTCCTAAGTATGCAGGCTCCCCCAGCCACATGGCTCACAGACAGTGCCCGGCTCACACCTGGCTCTGCCTCTCAGGTATCTTCTCTGTATGGCGCAGAGCTAGGCTGCCTCCCTGATTCAAAGGCCAGGGGACGAGCTGAGAAGTGAGTGGTCTGCCCGGGCTCCCCAGTTGGGGGGTTGTTGGTGGGGTCTGCCCTGTGGGACATCTTCTGCCTGAAGCTGAGACGTGGTGGCACTGTGGCCCCCCTGCCGGGGCAGTGGGAACAGTGACCTGTGGTCTCTGGTGGTTCCCTGCTGCCTTAGAATTCCAGGTGGCCACATTCTTTCCACAGAAGGGGGTCTCTGTGAAATGATGCATGACAGACACCACTTACGGAAAGGAGGTTTCCTGTGATGAACCCGTATGCACCCTGACAGAAGGTCAAGTCTGGGGATGTGTTCCGGGAGGGGCTGGTCCTGGGGGCTGGAGGAGTGGATTCTCTCTTTTTTAAAATCTCTCTCTCCGACTTCTGATTTTTGCCACACAATGATGTCACTGCCTTTCTAAGAAAACTCCCCCAAAGGCGGCTTTGTTCTTTTCCATTCTGACGGTGGCTGCCCCTCCCCACCGCACACCCTCCCCTCGCACACGCATGTGCACACGGCCTCGCTCCCTGGGAGCCCTCGGCAGGCCCCTGGTCCAGGCCAACCCAGCAGAAAGGCCACCGGTGGGGGCCTGCAAGGTCCCGTGTCCCCTCAGCAGAGACCACTTCCCAAGCACTCTGCCTGGGCTTTGTGGGAGTTGGTGCTGGAGAAGGAATTGTGATTACTTGCTTTATTTTGACTGTTTTCCTTCTGGTCTTAAAAGCAATGCAAACTCTTTATTTAAAAACAAAAAGATGAGAGAAGAGAAGGAAACACCATCCCTTATCTCCGAGAAAAGGCTGTACCGTGGGTGGACTGGCAGCACGCTGAGGGGGCAGCCTGGTGGAGGGGCCTGCGCTTTGCTGAGGGCACCAAGCCTTGTGGGGAGGCCTTGCCGCTATCCCAGCCCTGCCAGATCCCCAGGGGACCCCAGAACTTCCCAAATGACCTCCTTCTAGAAGCTGGGCAGGTGCAAAGGGGTGGCCCAGGGACCCGGGTCTACCCTGCACCTCCAGACAGCAGGACGCCTCCAGGCTCTCACACCGCACAGGCAGCCCTGGTGTGACCTCCCCAGCTCCTGACTCCGGGTGGGCCCGTCCTCCCTTCTGAACCCCCGTTTCTGAGAATGAGGTGATTTTGGAGCTCGTGAGCAGAGGGGCAGTCAGCACTGGATGGCAGCCGAGCATCACCCAGCACTCGGAGCCAGACCCCTGAGTACCCTGTCCCTGCAGCCTGGAGACCAGGCTGGCCCCTCCCCAAAGGCCTTGCAGTGGGCAGAGATTGGGGTGTGTGTGGGCGCATATGCCATGTGAGTGACTCTCTGTGGTCTGTGTGTGTGGAGTATGTGGTGTGTGGCCTGTGTGGTCTTTCTGTGTGGTATACGCTGACCCATGTGTGTGGATTGTGTGGTCTGTGTGGTGTATATGGGCACATGTGTGTTTGGTCAGTGTGTGGCATGTACATTCACATGTGTGTGGGTGTGTTTGGTCTGTGTGCACGTGTGTGGTGTGTGTGCATGCACGTGTGTGTGAGTCCCATGTGGTATGAGGGGGAACAGCTGTGGGAGAGCCAGGGAGCTCCACTCTGGAGCTCCAGCCACCCTGGCTCTTGGCTGCCCTGGCCCTGTCAGTAGTCCCAGAAGGAGGTTTGGGGGCCACTCAGGTGTTGGGCTGGGTGTTCCCATTTGGAGAATGGGACCCTGGGGTTGGGGTGAGTCCTGGGCCAGCCCCTGGACGGGCAGAACCCATCCCTGCCCTTGCATCTGCTGCAGGCTCCAGGCATCCACCTGCTGGGGCTGAGCTGAGGGCCACGACAGCCCAGAAAGGCTCAGAGGCACCACGGCCCGGCTGCCATGTGGATCTCAGATGCTGGCCTCCAGCACCATGGGAGAAGAATGCGTGCTGTTCAGGCTGCCCAGTGCACGGCTCGCTGTGGCGCTCTGTGACGCAGGAGGCTCCTACACGGCCCTGACACCTCCTCTAGGAAGCCTCCCAGTGGCTGCAGGGCAGGGGTGTGGGAGTGGCTTTGTTTCAGGGTTCAGCACCGTCTCGTCCACAGAATTTGGTTCAAATTGTGTACCTGAGGGCTGAGAGTGTTCGGTTGGCCATGGCTGGTTTGGGGCCGCCTGGGTGAGGGTGAACTGGGATTGGAAACCCTCCAGTGCACTTTGGTGTGGCCCTGCCCAGTGTGTGGCACCTGTGCCCCTTACAGAGGAGGAGGGCAGCTAGGAGGGACAGCGGCTTGCCTGGGGGGCTGGCCATGCCAAAACCCTGGCCGGTCGGGTAGCGCCTGAGGGCTGGGCTTTGTGGTTGGTGACTTAGTCAGTGACCAGGCTCAGCAGCAGGGCGAGCAGGCTTTCTCAGGCTCAGCGGTACCCCCACCACTGCTGTGGCCATCTCCCCATGGCACCAGCTACTGTGGGTGGATGATTCCAGAGAACTGACTCATGCTGGGCCCTACCCCAAGGAGGCAGGTGGCCCTGGGGTGGCCTGGACACCATGAGTCTCTGCTGGGGCTGATGTTAGAGGGAAGGGTCTGGGATCAAGGTGGTGGCAACGCAGCCTGGAATAGTGGAGTGGCCCAGAGCCAACCTGCAGAGCTTAACACAGCAGCCGGGGACCATGCTCCAATCATAGCGACTTTTGCGTAAATCACCACATAAGGATGTGTGCTCGGGACCCGCCCAAATGCGTGTTACTCCACAGCACGGCTTTGACGCAGTCACCACTGTTATCCGGAGAGAAGCAGCACCTCATCCTCCTGGATGCTCTTTCCCCGTGGCGTTTATTCATCCACTCCTTCACTTGTTCGTTTGGTGTCGCCGTTTTCTGGGAGCAGTGTGTAATTTTGTGTGCACTTCGCCCTCCCCACAGCCTTCGGGGAGGTGGCCCCGACAGGGCGACGAGGGTTTTGCTCATCATGGGAGCAGCGTGGTGGTGGGGTTTGTCCCAGGGGAGGCCCCTGCTGCCCCAGCATCCTTCCTGTGAACTCATGCCACGCGCACCCCGCAGCCATGCACCGGCCATGGCTCAACAGGCCCCTATGCACTGGGCTCTGCAGCCAGGCCTGGGCCACCTTGGACAGCTCCATGCCCTGCACCATGGACAAAAGGGGCTGAGGCAGGCCGGTCTGGTGCCCACTGGAGTTGTCCCCTGTGCCTCCTGGTCACAATCAGACACGGGCACTCCCCAGGGTTGAGGACAGCCTGAGCCGTGTTGGGTGTTGGGGTGAGGGAGCTGGATGACCCCTCCAAGTTCCTCCAAGCCACACCCTACCAGTACATGTGACGTCTGCCCTGGCCAGGGTGCTGGGCTGGAGGACCCGGAGGTGACAGATGACAAGGCAGGTGCCGGAGGAGGGGGCGTCTAAGGTTATCATAGGAGAAAGAGTGGGATGGATAAGGAGGGGACCCAGGCTGGAGAAACAGCTGCTGGGAAGCGCCCAGGCACTGCCTGCAGGTTCCTCTCTGCAAGGGTGGAATGACCACCCTTCATCCCTCATGCACCCACCACGGCTTTCCTCGGAGTCACCTCCCTGCCATCCTGTTGTTCTGAACCCCCCAGGCAGCCCCCAGACTCTCTACTGATCTCCACAGGCTGGGAGCCCTGAGTCCAGGCATCTGTGATGCTGCCGCCATCTCCCTCAGGTGGAAGGGGCCCCTGGGGAGGAAAGCACACTGTTTTCTCACTGCCGGGGCCCCAGGGCGCTGCACAGAGGAGGGCTTGCAGCAGGCGCTCGTTATCTACTTGGATGAAGGAGTGAGGCAGCCAGTGAGTGGACATCCAGGTGGTTCCAGGGAGCAGGTGTCCATGTGGAGCTGGATGGCAGGGGACCTGGCACTCACCATTCAGGGCGGATTTGGGCAGCACTGGCTGAGGGACAAGCTCCATCCTGTCCTGGGGGTGCTGGGTTTTCATCTTTACCTGGAGCGCGGGCACTATCTTTGTCTGTCAGTGTGAATATCTGGCCGTGATTGGTGGTGGCCGTGCCGCGTTTTACCAGCAGAGTGGCGTCTTCAATTCCATGGGTTTGTTTGCAGGGTAGAACTTCCTGGTGGTTCACCTTCCCGCTGCTGAGATGCCCGGGCTGCCGGCCCCTTGCAGAGGCAGCCTCCCCTTGGAATTTAGGGGATGTGGAGGGGGCAGGGACATTATTTATGCTGGCACCTTTGGAAGAAATGTGTGTCCCTTCTCTGTACCACAGGTGATCTCAGACCCTGACGCTGCCCCCAGGTCCTTCCCGCCTCCCTCCTGCCCTGTGGGGTGTCTGTAATGTGGGGAGCAGAGGTAGTATGACAAGAGAGATCGGGGATGCGGGGTGCCCCTGTGGGAGCCTGTCCACGACACCCATGGGTGATGGGTGTCTGCACAGCACACCCGTGAAGCTTGTGTGCACCTGTGTCTGCATGGGCACGTGCACCCCAGGGAGCATATCCTCATGTGCTGCTAGTGAGTCTGGCCCCCCTGGCCTTAGTGTGCTCATACCTGGGTGGCACCCATGTAAACCTGCATGCCTGTGGCTCACTCCAGGGGTGTGGTATGTGCACATCTGTGCCTTGTGTGCAGCCGTGTGTGCCTGTGTGCATATATGTACATGCACATATGTGTGTGGGGGCGTGCACTGTGCTGTGGGAGGGCAGAGGAAACCGTGAACCCTTTGGCATTGATGCACACAGTGGTGCCTGCCTGCTCATGCCTCTGTACCCAGGCGGGGATGGCAGTTCCTCCCTGGCAGCATGGCTGGTTCCACACAGCCTTTGACAAGCCTGAGAGGGGGTCTGACGTGTTTTCCGGTTCCAAAATGCCACGCCCTGGGGCCAGTGTGCTGGCGCTTGGGGATGGAGACCAAGCACTGTGCCTCATAGAGCCCGGCTTCCCTCCAGCAGGCGCCTGATTGTGTGCAGGGGAGCCAGCTCCCTCCTCGTGATCCGAGCCTTTCATTTCCGGGCATGACAAAGATGGGGCTGCGTTTAATTTCCTGTCTGCCAAGGCAGTGCCGCCTGGACGCCAGGCTGTGCACAGGGTGGAGGTCGCCGCCTTGACCCAGCTCTGGTTTCCATCGAGCGCTCCTTGCTGGCAGCCTTCGAGGTGCTTTCAGACGTTCCCTCTGAGTGAAACGGTCTCCCTGCCCTGTGGCCTGGCTGCTGGGGGCCCCTCGGTGGGTGGGCTTTGGGTGGGCTCTGGCTGTGGATATCTGTAACGTGTGGCCACTCAGTCGCTTCTGTTCCTCTCTGCAGGTCAGCTGGCCGCCGGCACCTGTGAGATTGTGACCCTGGACCGGGACAGCAGCCAGCCTCGGAGGACGATCGCCCGGCAGACCGCCCGCTGTGCGTGTAGAAAGGGGCAGATCGCCGGCACCACAAGAGCCCGGCCCGCCTGTGTGGACGGTAAGCAACCGCGGCCCCGGGACCCCTCTGGGCACTGAGCGTGGCATCACCGAGGGTGCCTCTTCCCCGATGCGGCCCCTTCCCTGAAGGTCCCCCTAGGCCTTGGTGTATCCTCGGGTCAGGCCCCTGGCCATTGGCACAGCTGCTCCTGTGGATGGTGTGAGCTTGTGGCTTGGCGACTGGCTGGGGCGCAGTCTCCAGTTCCTGGGGGGTGGTCAGGGAGATGCCGGCGCCCTGCATTACTTGCCTCTGTGTAGAGGTCTCTGGCCCGAGGCTGTGGTTCTTTGGTGTTGCCTCTGGGAGAGGAAAAGGACAGCAGAGGGGCCGTCTGCAGGACGGCGAGATCCCCTGGGTGCCATTCCGTTGTCTACGTGTGGTCTGGCCGAGGCTGCCAGCGGGACCTGGCTCCTTGTCTCTGGGTCTGACCAGTTCAAGACACTCTCGTGCCGAGGCTCGGGAGGCCGCAGCTCCGGCCCCCATGGGCTCTGAGCACGTGCAGAGGAGTGCCTGCTGTCAGCTGGTGATGACCCCCAGCCCCTAGAAGTCAAGCTGCTGACAGGTTGCGCCGTGGCTCAGCCTTGCTGGAAAGGGCACTTGGAAAGGGCGCCTGCCATGAGGTGGCACGGGGTGGGAGGGGCTGTCCTGGCGTCTGAGGGGAGCCTGTCCGCTGGTACGGAACTCTGCTTTGCATATGCTGTGCCTGGCTGTGGGGAGAGCGTGGATTTAACCAAAGTCATTGGTGACCAGCCAGGCTCAGGGGTCAGCGTGAGACCTGGGAACCCCACAGCCGGGACCTCCCCAAGGCCCAGTGTGTCCCGGGAAGGCGTCTGGTGTCAACACCAGCCAAAGGTCAGGGGTGGGCGTGTAGGGCTGGCATTAAATCCAGGCTGCCCAGCCCCCTTGTGACCAGAGTGGGTGGGGAGACCCCTCCCTGGGGCAGACATGGGAGCTGCTGTGGGCCTAGCCGGCAGCAGCCGTGTGCCAGTCCAGGCAGCCATGGGGTGAAGGACCCCACGCGGGGGTATTGGATGCCTTGGTTCCAGGCGCAGCAGCTTGACCACAGCCCAGGAGACAGTGCAGGGAGGGAGGGTCCCCTGTGGGTGAGATGCGGAGTCCCCTAGGCGGGGGGCCCTGAGGCCACTCCTTGGGGTGGAGAGAAACCAGCATCCCTGAGTGGCAGGCGTAGACTTGAGCTGCTGTGGGGTTGCCCTCGAGCTGCGGCCTGGTGGGGGCAGAGGCCCTGCAAAGCCAGGAGAAGATGGGGCAGGGGCTGGGCAGGAGAAGATAGGGACCGGGGCTGGGCAGGTGGAGTAGGGCCAAGGATATATAGGGGTGTCACTGGCTGGTGGCCCCTCCAGGCCTTGGTGGACGTCAGGGCAGCTGTATCTGTGGCATGCTGCACTGAGACATGGGTGCAGGCATCTCAGCCCGGATGCAGCGCTCACTGGCCTTCCTGGGATGTGGTGCAGGGACCTGTGGAGAAGGGTCCGAGACTCAGCTGGCCCACCCCATGGAGGGCGGACCCCTGCCAGGCTTCTCAGGGCTGGACTTGGAGTCCAGGTTTTCTGACTCTGGTCAAGGGTCCTTTTCTCCCCTACTGCCCCTGCGGGGGCTCCGGATACCCAACTTCAGATCCCACCACCTCTGCCCAGGAGCCCAACATGGACAGCCGTGCCCTTGTGCTGTGCTGTGATCTGGAACACGGGTCAGGGATAGAGCCTGCTGCTTCGTAGGTGCTGGCGAAGGTCCATGGAGAAGGGATGGGGTGCACAGAGACAGGGCCGGGGCATCCTGAGCACCCCACGAGGGAGGCAGCTGTACTAGGAATAAGAACGCCCGTGTAAGCCAGGCGCAGTGGTTCACGCCTGTAATCCCAGTACTGTGGCAGGTTGAGGCAGGTGGATCACGAGGTCAGGAGTTCAAGACCAGGCTAGTCAAGATGGTGAAACCCCATCTCTACTAAAAGTACAAAATTAGCTGGGCGTGGTGGTGTGCACCTGTAATCCCAGCTACTTGGCAGGCTGAGGCAAAGAATTGCTTGAACCCGGGAGGCGGAGGTTGCAGTGAGCCGAGATCACGCCACTGCACTCCAGCCTGGGTGACAGAGCGAGTCTCAAAAAAAAAAAAAAGAAAAGAATGCCAGTATGACCGGGAGAAAGGTGTTCTAATAGGACAAGCCCTTGATCCCCTAAAGCCAGACAGACCCCCCTTGGGGTTCTCAGCAGAGTCAGGGCATGGTCAGGAGGATGAGGGTTGACGGAATCACTGAGCTCCCTCCGGATGTCTCATTGATGAGCATGTCCTAAGACTGTGCAGGAACAGGCCAGGCAGTGAGTCTGCCCCGGGCCCACTACCTGGACCCCTAAGCCCTGTGGCCTTTACAGGAAGGGAAGGAGGGGAGGGGCTGCGGGCTCTTGGCTGAAGGGAGCGCACTCTGCCCAGGCTTCAGCCCATGCACCCTCCTCCCCGCAGATGCACTGTGCACCTGGGGGTTGCATGCACTGCTCAGGTGGGATGCCCGGGAAGAACTCATGGGCCAGGTGACCTTCCGGCTGAGCCACCTGTCTGTCTTCCCTAGACCCTGCAGCCCTGTGCCACCGGCCCTCCTGCCACCGGCCCTGACGGTTTCTGGGAAGCTCTTTGGCACTTGTGAGGGGGATTGTGAGGTGAGAGGCTGAGCTTGCTGGAGTGGGCTGGAGGAGAGGGGAGCCATCAGGCTTCTGGTGCATTTTGAGGACCTGGGGCGGGAGGAGCGGGCCGCTGGAGCCTTGTTTTCGTCCTTATTAAAAACATCTATCAATTTGCATCTGTGGAAGGCATGTGATTAAACACCAGGTACGCAGGGCCTCAGGGCCGCTCTGTGGCTCTCAGGCCTCGGTTCTACAGAGCTGGATCCCAGGGCAAGCTGGGGCAGAGATGTGGCGGCCTTCTTTCCAGGGAAAGGGACTGCTTCTCCCACAGCCACTGCCCTCCTGGCTGCCTGTATCTGGAACCACTGGAACACATGGTGGCCAGGGCGCCCTCTCAGGAACACTGATGCTTCCCAAGACTGGGAAGGAGAGAGGTGCTCTGCACTGCCAAGGAGTTCACAGCCAGGCCGTCCTTTCTTCTCGTGACTTCCGCCCGCCTGTGGGGAGAGTTGGGGTCAGAATTGATTACTAATTGATGTGGGTCTGCTCATCTGAAACCGCGTTTACTTCCCTCTCACCAGGAGCCTCCTGTGCCTCAGGAGCCGGGTCCCAGAGACCCAAATTAAAACTGTACCATTTTCAAGGGGGGCCAAACAAATTAGTTAGCTTGCTTCTTTTTGCACAGTGGGCATTTTCCAGGCCGCCATCTAATTTAATTTTTGCCTTTCTATTTTCTTGCTCTGTGTGCATACTAAGTTTCCTCGCATGTGAATTGTGTTTGCTAAAGAGAAAACTTGTGCTGTGTTGGGCCGGGTTGGAATTGAATGTGAGTAGGGTCGAAATATTGCTGGCCCTACTGTGTTCTGTGACCACAGGCACCCGGAATGCCGGAGGAAGCCTGACTGTGCTCACTTGTTCATTCGTTGGCTGCTTAATTATTCATACATTTGCTCACTCACTCATCTGTTGAAAGAAGGTGTAGACCCATGGTAGCATGGGAGGTGAACGGGTAAGTCAACTCACAACACCCAATACAGAGAGCCATGCAGTGCTGCAGGTGCGGGAATTCAGACTGTGGCCCCAGAGTGTCATCACTTCTTCCTGCCCGGACCTCAGCAAGGATGCATCCATGAGGAGGCATTTGAATAGGGTATTGAGGGATGAAGAGGAGCTCACCAGAAATGCTTCTGTTTATGAAAAGAGGGGGCCAATGGTTAGAGAGGAATTATAGCCTCCAGCCTCCCCGGCCTTGTCTCTGAGCTAAAGCATTTCTGGGTGAAACATGTTCCTGCCTGTACGGGGCAGGGCTGTGAGTCTGTGCACCTGCATGCAAGATCCAACTTACGGAACCATCAGTGAAAAATTCAAACACAAACCAGCCACACACTGCGGTGCTTTCCATCCTTACACACAGTATCAGCACTGCGGTGCTTTCCATCCTTACACACAGTATCAGCTCTGCAGTGCTTTCCATCCTTACACTCAGTATCAGCACTGCAGTGCTTTCTAACCTTACACATAATATCAGCTCTGCAGTGCTTTCCATCCTTACACACAGTATCAGCACTGCGGTGCTTTCTAACCTTACACATAATATCAGCACTGCAGTGCTTTCCATCCTTACACTCAGTATCAGCACTGCGGTGCTTTCTAACCTTACACACAGTATCAGCACTGCGGTGCTTTCCATCCTTACACACAGTATCAGCACTGCGGTGCTTTCTAACCTTACACATAATATCAGCACTGCAGTGCTTTCCATCCTTACACTCAGTATCAGCACTGCGGTGCTTTCTGACCTTACACTCAGTATCAGCTCTGCAGTGCTTTCCATCCTTACACACAGTATCAGCTCTGCAGTGCTTTCCATCCTTACACTCAGTATCAGCACTGCGGTGCTTTCTAACCTTACACATAATATCAGCACTGCAGTGCTTTCCATCCTTACACTCAGTATCAGCACTGCGGTGCTTTCTGACCTTACACTCAGTATCAGCTCTGCAGTGCTTTCCATCCTTACACACAGTATCAGCTCTGCAGTGCTTTCCATCCTTACACTCAGTATCAGCACTGCGGTGCTTTCTAACCTTACACATAATATCAGCACTGCAGTGCTTTCCATCCTTACACTCAGTATCAGCACTGCGGTGCTTTCTGACCTTACACTCAGTATCAGCTCTGCAGTGCTTTCCATCCTTACACACAGTATCAGCTCTGCAGTGCTTTCCATCCTTACACTCAGTATCAGCACTGCGGTGCTTTCTAACCTTACACATAATATCAGCACTGTGGCGCTTTCCATCCTTACACTCAGTATCAGCACTGCGGTGCTTTCTGACCTTACACTCAGTATCAGCTCTGCGGTGCTTTCCATCCTTACACTCAGTATCAGCACTGTGGTGCTTTCTAACCTTACACATAATATCAGCACTGTGGCGCTTTCCATCCTTACACTCAGTATCAGCACTGCGGTGCTTTCTGACCTTACACTCAGTATCAGCTCTGCAGTGCTTTCCATCCTTACACTCAGTATCAGCACTGTGGTGCTTTCTAACCTTACACATAATATCAGCACTGCAGCGCTTTCCATCCTTACACTCAGTATCAGCACTGCGGCGCTTTCCATCCTTACACTCAGTATCAGCACTGCAGTGCTTTCTAACCTTACACATAATATCAGCACTGCAGTGCTTTCCATCCTTACACTCAGTATCAGCACTGTGGCGCTTTCCATCCTTACATACAGTATCAGCACTGTGGCGCTTTCCATCCTTAAACACAAATATCAGCCACCAAGCCTCCCCTCCCCCAGGGCTGCCCTCTGAGGCAGGCACCTGGGTGGGTGATGCCCTGACGGGCTGGGCAGGCCCTGCTTCTGCTCCTTTCTAGCTGTTTATGCAGCTGCGCCAGGTTCCCTTTTCTGTCATCACACCCGTGCCGGGTCCCGCAGACACCACAGCACTGCACTGAGGACTGAGACCCTGTCCCCAAGTCCAGCGCTCACCCAGCCCTTGCCAGGCGTGCAGCAGGTGGCTGTACCTGGCCAGCCCTCCTCGCTGAAGCAAGGTCTTCCTTTATGAATGGAGGTGCTGTCTCCTGCAAGTCAAGTTCTCCTGAAACTCCTTTCCCAGGAAATCAAAGACTGCAGCCCAGTAGTGGGGGCAGCAGAGGGTGGTGGGTTGTGGGTGGGACTGCCCCAGAGCCAAGCCAGAAGGGTGAAGGGTGGGAGCCTCAAGTCTCGGGCCTGGGCGGGGGCAGTTTTCCCTGGGAGCTTTTGAGGGAGTGGTAAGGTGCAGTCATGGCACTGCGCAGACCCAATGTCAGGGCCGCAGTGGCCACTGGGAGGAGCGGGACATCCTGGGCTGACTGATAGGTCTGGGGAGGCTGTGCCCAGGAAGGGGCAAGGTCGGAAGGCCTGGAGGTGGGGGCTGAGCGGAGCCTTATATTCTCTAGGCATGAGGCCTTGCAAGCCACCTGTGTCCTGGGCTGGGAAAAGAGACGGAAACAGGTAGGTGGGCACTGCTGGGTTCTGGGCAGAGGTGTGGTGGCCGGAGTCTTTGCTTCTCCGTGGCTGGGAGTTTGAGGCAGGTATGGGACAGTAGAGGCCCTACCCACTCTCAGGCAGTGTGGGTGGGTGGCAGTAGACGCACAGCCGTAGTCAGGTGGACGCTGAGCCTGTGGTGTTTGACATCTGTGCTTCACATGTGGTTTAGAGTCCAGGTGTGAGGAAGGGCACCGCGAGGGGGATCCGTGGTCAGTGTCACCTTCCACTGCACGTCCACAGCCCTGTCCTCATCCTCCAGCAGCAGGTCGGTGCGGGAGGATGGAGGGTGCCCCGGCCACCTGCAGGAGTCTGGAGACGGTCCCTGTCTGTGCTGTGAGGATGGATACCACACTGATGGCAGAGCCACGGGACCCTGGGCTGTGGGCCCTGGCAGTGACTGCAGGAGCCAGGATGGCAGGGAAGCCACTTCTTCTCTTGCCTTTCCCCCGTTTTTGACCGTCATCACGTCTCATAGTTCATGATGCCCTAGAAACATGGGGTTTAATTACAGGAGTGCAGGAGGGAAAAGCCTTTCAGTTCCGAGAGGCCGGGCACAGCACATTGTCTCCACCTTGAGGCGCTGGTGGGGCCCCCAGGGCCAGCTGAAGGCATGTTGTGGCTGGAACTGGGGTGAGGGAGATTCTCCACCAGGAGAGACATGAATCACCTGCTCTGTTGTACACAAGACGCTGGGATTGCGCCAAGGTTCCTAAGATGCAGTGTCTGTGGCCGAGTCAGGCTACCCCTACCAGTCAGTGCTCAGCCTGGCCAGGGGTCAGCCCCAGGGTGGCAGGTGTAGAGGCTGTGCCTGGCCCTGCCTGCCCCGTTCATCCCCTCGGCAAGTGGTGGTTGGGATAAGTAGGGCCCTGGTTCCCCACACTTGTTCACACAACATGGGGTCATCCGTTTGACCATGGAGCTCACGGGAGGCTGCCTGCTGGCAGTTGGCTGTCCGTGGGCAGCCCTTCCTGCGTTGAGCCCTGACCACCCTCGGCAGCCTGGCAACCCGCACTGGCCGCCCACCGCCATCCAGGAGGGGGTCTGGGCCCTCACCAAATCACCGAGGCCCTGATCTGAGGAAGGATAATGAAACTGTTTTTCAGAGGGGCCCAGACCCCCACGTGGAGCACCCGGCTTTGCTCTGGGCAGTTTACTGGGCACCTGCTCCCCTAACAACCTTACTGAGAATAGGACTCATGGTCCAGGTACCTTCCAGTACGTGATGGAGACCAGCTGGGTACCTGCCTGCCTCAGGATGTGCCCTCACCACTGCTTAGGGGCATGGACATGTCGGCTTCCTTCTGGGGTCTCAGGGAGAGCCCAGCATTACCAGAGGCTTCCTGAGGCCACGGACGACTGGGTCTGCAGCTGCGTCCTCACCCAGGTTTTGGGTCCTGGTCACCCTGGACCCTTCGTGGCTTGGGGTCCATGCTTTGTGGCACAGAAGCTGTGGGTGCCGGTGTGGCCCTCGGCTTGGCAGGCACTGCCAGCCACTGCATGACGTGACCGTGGTGGGGCTGTCAGGACACATACATCTCTGCGCAGACTGCTGCCACCCGCGGCCTTTTTGTTATGGAACCGCTGCTGGGAGAGGGTGGCGTGTTATAAACGCTTGGCAAGCGGAGAGGCGCCTGGGGGCTGTTGGCGACACTTCCTTCCCCAGCACACCCCTCCGTTCCATTCTGCCTGGATCCAGATGGGATTGGAGATGCCCTGGGATGCGGACACCACGCCCCTCAGTTCTGAGCACGATTGATTTGTGAGGACGATGGTGGGAAGAGACCCTGACCCCGGTTCCCTAGGATGTGGATGTAAATTGCTTCAGTCCAGAGGATGCAGCCGCATCAGGCCCAGCAGATGGGCAGGTGTGTCTGCTGCTGGAGCCACAACTCACAGTGCCTTGGCCATCCCAGGCCCTGGCCAGGGCCACTCTCGTAGAGTTCTTTCAGGGAGGAGCTGACTGCCTGGCCCAACCCATGGCTGTGGTCTGAGGGTACAACGGCAACTATGCTAAAGGCCAGGCAGTTGGCTTCATCAGAGTCCGGTTTTACCAGAAGGGAGCAAGCTAGTCCCTCTCCAGCAAGTTCCCTAGCAGTTCCTTCCAGATCTTGGTGCATTTAATTGTTGGAAAACCACACAGTAGCTGCATGGTTCTCTGACACCTCTGTAGCGAGATGAGATGGGTGGAGCCAGGGTCTTCTGCTGCTCAGAACATGAACTCCCTTGAGTGTCCCCCACTGTGAAGCGCCCCAACTCTCAGCTCCAGGGAGCACAGCTCGGGGTGAAGGAGAGGCGACCCCAGCATTCACGGGCACTACGTGAGTGTCGCCAGATGGCAGCCAGGGTTGGTAGATAAATTGCCGATTTTTGAGGTGCTGTGGGGACTCTCAGGGTGGGAGCACACCAGGAGGTGGCTGAGAAAACACGGGTGCCTGAGCCGCTCCGTGTCCAGTCACGTCAGGGTGTGGCGGCTCTGGAGGGAAGGGGGTGGTCTCCTTGCTCTGCTCTCTCCCTTTCACAAGGGAGGCTCTGTCCCAGGGCTGTGGACACAGGGCCCCTGCACTGCCAACCGGGGAACCAAGGGGAGGAGGAGACCAATGCCCTCCCCTGGGGCTGGGCGCTGGTGTCCTGGCACCCTCGAGCTCTTGAAATCTGCCCGTGGAAGGCCCACTGCATGTGGGATGCATCGTCCATGGGCCTCCAGGGTTTGGAAGGAGCCTGCCTGCTCCACTCATGCCCCGGCCCTGAACCCACCGTCACTCCTTCCCATGAGGATGGAGACAGCCCGTGTTTGCTCCACGAGGCCCCCACTCCATGTGATTCAGGGACGGAGAGATGCAGGGTCCTGGGCAGTGGGACCCCAGGCGGTGCCGCCCAGGCTCGTCCCATCCCTCGTCCCTGCTGGGTCCCTCTGCCAAGTACAGGCTTCCCGGCACTGACTTTCCCATCCTGATCCCTCCCAACAAACTTGGGTGGGGTTTTAATATTTTTTCGAATTCTGTCATTTTTGAGCCCAATGACTCAAATGACTAATAACTGTCTGGCATGGAGGAAAAGGAAGAAGAGGGCTGGGAGGAGCTCCTGTGTGAATTTGACCTTGATCCAGCACCCACTCTGCAGCCTCCCAGGCAGAAGGCCCCTGATGGGAGCTGGGACAGATACGGGGAGAGCAGGGGCAAACAAGCAGGGAGCACCTCCTTATCCCCACAGCCATTTCAGGAGCACTGAGGGCTGGGAGGAGGGGCCGTGGTGGGGCAGCCTAGGCCTGTGGGGTCTGTGGGCCCAGCACTGAGTCAGGCACAATGTGGCGGATCTGGTAGTAGCTGGATGCAGCAGTGTGGTAATCCAGGAAGGCTTCCTGGAAGAACTGGGCACTGTGTTTAAAGGGGAGGCCGCACCCATCTGTCATTGTGTACTGGGCATGGTTGTCACCCAGGATGCCTCAGGGGCCTTCAGCAGCAGGCATGTGTGGGGATCCCCTCCACATCCAGCCCTGCCCAGACCCCCCCAGGTCAGACTGCTCCTGGAGCAAACCGTGTCTGAAGGGACTGGCAGGATGCAGAGTGAACCATAGCCCTCACTCTTCTGCGGGAAAAGCTTTTGTGTGCTTCAGTCATTAGAAAAGTGAATGTAAGTACTTGGATATTTCTGTCTTGGTCCATTTTGTGGTGATGAGACTGGGTAATTTATAAAGAAAAGAGATTTATTTTACACTGTTCTGGGGGCTGTGAAGTCTAAAATCAAGGCAGCAGCGTGTTCAGTTGTGTGGTGAAGGCTGCATTCTCCAGAGAGGCAGAACGCTGTGTCCTCACGTGGTGGAAGGTGGAAGGGCAGAAGGGGGCCAAGCTCCTGCAGTCAGGTCCTTTTACAGCATTATCTCTCCAGGACGGTGGAGTCTTCATGACCTGAACATCAGTCAAAGTGCCCATCTCCCAGCACTGCTACATCAGGGGTTAAGTTTCCAACACGCGAACTTAGGGAACACTTTTAGACCATAGCAATTTAGAAATATGTGTATGTTCTTAACACAGCTGTGGCCTTAAGCAGGTCCCCTGAGCTCTCTGAGCTGTGGGCAGAGAAGCAGAGGAGGAACAGTGTGGCTGAAGGCACAGTCCTGTCTGGCTTCCTGAAGCCAAACACTGTTTCTTTCTTTTTTTTTTTTTTCTGAGACCAAGTCTCACTCTGTTACCCAGGCTGGAGTGCAGTGGTGTGATCTCAGCTTACTGCAAGCTCTGCCTCCCTGGTTCAAGCAATTCTCTGCCTCAGCCTCCCCAGTAGCTGGGATTACAGGTACCCACCACCACGCCCAGCTAATTTTTTTTTTTTTTTAATTTTAATAAGAGACGGGGTTTTATCATGTTGGCCAGGCTGGTCTTGAACTCCTGACCTCCTGATCCACCTGCCTCGGTCTCCCAAAGCACTGGGATTACAGGTGTGAGCCACTGCGCCCGGCCAACTCTGATTCTTTGTCAGGGTGTTACTTGATCTCTGGAGTCTGCTAGAGCCACCCTTGTGGTAATACTGGAACTGGCTTGCACCAGATTGTGAGAACCATGGCTTAAATTTTCAGGAAATGTGTGAGTTGACTTATAATAATCCCATTATTAAAAACGAAATTATATAAACTGACCTGTAGATAAATTATACTGAAGCTGAAAGTATTCGTGTGAACACACTAAGAAAAGAAGAGTAAATGATACCTAAATCAAGTGGAAGAAAGACAGTAATAAAGATTAAAATGGGAATAGATGACGTAAAAATAGAAAAATAATGAAAATCATCTAAACCAAAGGTTCTTTTTTTTTTTTTTTTTTTGAGATGGAGTCTCACACTGTCACTCAGGCTAGAGTGCAGTGGTGTGATCTCAGCTGTCTGAAACCTCCACCCTCCCAGGTTCAAGCGATTCTCCTGCGTCAGCCTCCCAAGCAGCTGGGATTACAGGCTTGCACTGCCATGTCCAGCTCTTTGTTTTTCGTTTCTCTATTTTTAGTAGAGATGGGGTTTCACTGTGTTGGCAAGTCTGGTCTCAAACTCACAGCCTCAAGTGATCTGCCTGCCTTGGCGTCCCAAAGTTCTGGGATTACAAGTGTGAGCTACTGCCCACCCATCAGGTTAGTTCTTTCAAAGATAAATGGAATTGACAAGTCTCTAGCGAGGCTGATATGAGGGAGTGGAGAGGGACAGAGAAGAAGGAAAGTGAAGGAAGGCTTAAATTACCACATCATAAATAAATGGGACATTAGTGCCCACCATATGGAAATAAAAAGGTTAAAGGAATACTATGAACAATTGTATGCCAACAGCTTAAATAGTTTAGATGAAATGAAAGCATTCCTAGAAAGACACAAACTTCCAGAACTAACTCTAGAGGAAACAAAAACTTTGAATAGACCTATGTTAAGTAAAAACAAGGAACAAGTAATCAAAACTTCCCGACAAGAAAAACCCAGGACCAGGCTTCATTGGTGAATTGGTCCAAACATTTAAAGAAAAATTAACACCGGATCTTCTCAAGCTCTTCCAAAACATCGAAGAATAGGGACCACGTTTTTTTTTTTTTTTTTGAGACGGAGTCTCGCTGTGTCGCCCTGGCCGGAGTGCAGTGGCGCGATCTCGGCTCACTGCAACCTCCGCCTCCTGGGTTCACGTCATTCTCCTGCCTCAGCCTCCCGAGTAGCTGGGACTACAGGCGCCGCCACTGCGCCCGGCTAATTGTTTGTATGTTTAGTAGAGACGGGGTTTCACCGTGTTAGCCAGGATGGTCTCGATCTCCCGGCCTCGTGATCCGCTCGCCTCGGCTTCCCAAAGTGCTGGGATTACAGGCGTGAGCCACTGCACCCGGCCAGGGGCCACTTCTTAACTCACTCTGTGAGGTTGGTATTGCCCTAATAGCAAAGTATCAGACATCACAAGAAAACTACAGATCTGTGGATACAGACGTAGATGTCACTGTGTGTGGGTCTCTGTGCGGCCCCACAGTACCCCTCATCCCTGAGGCATGTGTCTCTCCTGCAGCACCACCATGATGGGGACGGTGCCATCCATGCCTGCATCTCTGCACAGAGCCTGTGGCCTATGTAAAGGCGCTCTGTGAATGTTGTCAGTGGGTCTTGATACCTCCAAATGCCTGGTTGGAGCAAGTTTTCAGGGAGACCCGATGGTGAACAAAGCCAGCGAACCAGCAGGCCTGAGCCGGGGGCAGAGAGGGAAGGATGGGGGATGCTGTTGCTCATGAATCTGAGTGATGCCTTCCAGGTTCTTGATAGTGTTTGAAGTGTCCACTACACCCTGCTAATAATGCCACTTCCCTCGTTTTACACATGTTAATCAGCATCTGAGAATAATCAGCATCTGTAAGAAGAAATATCTTTGAAAAATCTTTGAGGAAATTCTCTCCAGGAAGCCAAGAGCTGAGGGGTCCCAGCATGTGGTGCTGGCGCGGGCCCTGATTGCGGCCATTAGCAGGGACACTCGTGACATTTCAGGGAAGGGTGCATGGGGTCTGCCTGATGCCAGAGAACCTTGAGCTGCTCCCGTCCGCTTCCACCTCTGAAACTCAGCCCCACAAACACTCCTGAGGGCGGGGCGGTGGGAGGCAGCGAGGTCCCATGACTGCTGCGTTCCTGTTATGGCCCATCTGGAGATTCTGGGGCTCTTCTGAGGCGGACGGAGGCAGGTCCCTTGTCGCGAGCCTGCAGCGTTGCTTGTCCATGGCAGACGCTGGATGGATGTGCACAGCCCGTGGGCGTCAGTTCCACAACTCCCTGCCTCTCTGGGTGGAGTTTAAATATGGGTGATTTTTCAGCATCCTGAAAGCCACGCTGAGTCTTGGGTGAGTGACGGAGCACCGTGACAGTTGATGCGGCCGGCAGGTTCAGGGCTGGCCTGTCCCAGCTCCTTCCGGAAGGGTTAGATGGATCACCCCATTCATTGTACAAACACCCATCCAGGGAAGTACTGCTGTGACCTGTTAAAAGCAGGGAAACAGCCGGGCACGGTGGCTCAAGCCTGTAATCCCAGTACTTTGGGAGACGGGCGGATCACGAGGTCAGGAGATCGAGACCATCCTGGCTAACACAGTGAAACCCCGTCTCTACTAAAAAATACAAAAAGAAAAAAAAAAAAAAAAACTAGCTGGGCGTGGTGGCGGGCGCCTATAGTCCCAGCTACTCGGGAGGCTGAGGCAGGAGAATGGCGTGAACCCAGGAGGCGGAGCTTGCAGTGAGCTGAGATCCGGCCACAGCGCTCCAGCCTGGGCGACAGAGCGAGACTCTGTCTCAGAAAAAAAAAAAAAAAAAAGCAGGGAAACTGAGCCCCACAAAGGGTGGAGCTGGCCCCAAGCCCACAGCTGGAAGGTGGAGGCACTAGGGCTTCAGTGCTGCATAGAAAGTCTCTGTTCTCTCCTGGAAATGCCCCTGCTGGCCCAGACCTAGGGCATCGACGTCAGAGAGAGAAAGGACCAGGCCTGTGGCCACCTCTTGGGCTCCTGGGCAGCCATGGAATGAGGGTTCAAACGGACAGTGCCCTGTGCTGAGGGGTGTGGAGGGAGCAGTGACAAGAGCCTAGAGGAAGGAACCACAGCCTCAGACTGCAGCGTCCAAAGAGGGCTTCCTAGAGGAGGTGACGCCTGTGCCTGTCATTGTCAGGAGCAGGTGCGATTACCGGGCGGCACACACAGGAACCTTGACAGTCTCTGAGCAGCAGAGTCCTCGGCAAGTCTCTGAGAGCCCTGCTGAGGGCACAGCGCCTTCTGGACCTCGTGGTGGAGGATCCAGTATTCTTCCTGGCCTGTTGGCTGCAGAGGGGGACACAGGCAGAGACCCTGCCTCACTCTGAGCCCTCGTCCACCCACAAAGGGATGCAGAATCATAGCCACAGCCTTGTTTGCTCGCTGGGCTTTGAGCAAGTGGAGAATTTTGCTCCAGCCACCATGGTCTGGCCGTGGAGCCAGGAGGTCTACGGGGACCATCCTGTGAAGGGAGAGAGACATTCACAGCCCAGCCCACCGTCCACAGGCCAGCCATGAGGCTGAGTCCAAGACAGGAGGCAGGGAGGCTGGACCTCATGGTCACATTCTCCTCAGGGGAGCCCCGATTCAGTGGTGCAGAGGGGCTCAGGCACCACCACAGCAGCTGGGCTGGACGGTGGGTGTGGGCAGAGGAGGCTCCAAGTCAGGGAGCCCTTCCTGGAGGAGGCGGTGGCCAAGCTGGGGTGGGGCATTCTTTGCCCATGTTCTGCTTTTCTCCCCATTGTCACCCACTTGTTCTTCTCTCCCTGTCCTGGTTCGATGAGGGACTCAGCTGCTGTCCTCTCTGAGTCATGCTGGGGGTGGCTGCAGGGCCCGGTGCTGGGGAGGCCTCCATCCCTGGCCTTTGTGGTGGGGTTTGGCTGTGCACAGGCACCAAGGACCAGCAGCCCCGCAGCCCGCGCCCTCCACCTTCCTTAGCGCAGGGCCTGCTTTGATGAACATACAATCCTCATGCTGTCTTTGATGTGATTTGAGGTTTCAAACTGAATTAAATAACATGATGGAAAACAAATCAAAGCCAGGGAAATTTTGGAAGAAACAATTTTATTTTGATCTTGGAGATGCTTTGATCATGTGACATGGCGGGTGAGCGGGGCTGCCTCCCCGTTCTTCCCCTGATCCAGGTGTGGGGCGGGGACGGCTCTGGGCCATGTTCTGGGCCCATCTGGATGCCAAGTCATCTTCAGGCTCCCAGACTGCAGTTCACCTTTCTAAGGGATTGGGCATTCTCTCAAGAGCTGTCCCCCCAAAAACAACCCAGGCTCCCGTGTTGCAAGTCCTCTAAAATCACTGTCTTCAGACACTCTGTGCCCTCCCTGTCCCATCTCCCAGTGCTCGGTAAGGAAGTCGCTGTTTCCTGACAGGGCTGGAAGCAGCTCGGACTCTTTGGAGCAGAAGTGGGGCTTGATCACCTCTTGGGTATGCTTGTGGTGGAACGTTTTTCTTTATTTCATTTTTTATGAAGCTATGTTGCCAGCAGGAGGTCCAGACCCTTCTAGAAATCTTGGACAGGTTGTAAGGAATGAACTTAAAAACGCTTTACACTGAATTTTCCCCTAGAGACAATTCTTTCCAGCCGATAAAATGCCCGGCAGCCCCCTTAGCCGCAGAATGCTATGGCGTTATAGCTGATGGTCATGTTTTCAGGAGAACAGCTGCATGTCCCAGGCGCATTCATCTTAGCACCTCGTGGAGGCAGATGGCCGGAGCTGCAGAGGGTGTGCTGGGGTCGCCCGCTGGGCCCCACCCTGGCTCTGTACCTTACCAGCTGTGCAACCACACAGCGCTTGGCCCTCTCCCGGGCCGGGGTCTCTCTTCTGTCAGCGGAAGTGAGGAGGCTGCTCACCTTCCGGGTGGGTTTTGGGGGTCAGGAGGTGAAGGGAGCAGACACTCTCAGAGCTCCTGGCCCTGGGAGCACCCGGACCAGTGCACACAGCTGCTCTTACCGTCTCGGAAACCCAAGGCCGGCTGCTGGAATCTCAGCATGGAGGGTGGGGGGCATGTTTCTTCGGAGAAAATCTGATGCAGGAGCAGGCACGGTGAACACAGTCAGAGCTCATTCATTCCAGCTGCACTGCTGTGGAGCCCAGGACAGTGTGGGCTCTCCAGGCCGCAGGTGACCTTTGTGGGAAGAAAGATTTGCTGAGCAAACCCTGAGAGCACGTACGGGGCGTGTCTAAACTGTCGTACAGGGTGTGTTCGAACCGTCTGGGCCTCTGTGCAGTCCACACTGCGATTGGGTTTGCTGGTGTACTGCTGGTCCTACGGTCGGGGTCTGCGGCCACCAGGCACAGTGTCCCACCAGAGCGTGGAGAGGGATATTCCCCACGCCCCACCCACGGCCCTGAGCCTCCTTGGGCACCTCTTGCCTGCTGGAACCTTGCCCCAGCCCTCTCTCCTAGTTCCCTTCCCAAGTTTACAGAAGAAGGCCAGGCTGAATGGCGTGCAGCCCTCGAACCCCGGCCGTAGAACTCACCCTGATGAGGTGAAACTGGGCGCTCTTTCGTCCTGACCATGCGTGGCCAGCCGGTGCCCCGAGGGTTCATCTGTGTCCTTCCAAAGGCACCTCATGGTGTGTTTCCGGTCAGCAGTCAGACATTCCTCTCATCTCCCTGGGTTCAGAGCCTGCTGGACACTGATCGGTGTCCAGGCCTGGTCCCGCCCTGCAGGGCAGTGCAGCGGGGAACTGAGAGGGGCACTGTGTGGCAGTGGGTGCCAGATTTGGAGGAGCCGCCAGGGACTCATTCCCCCACCCACCTGGACAGCGTCCTCCTCCCTGCAAATCCTTCTGGGTAATGCTCTGGGAGCCTCTGGGCTCTGGAGACACAGTGGGATGGAAAAGGCCAATAAAAGACAAAAACACAAGTCTGCAGAAATGAATCAGGGGTCCTGGGAGCCTGCAGAGACATCCATAGGGGAGATGGGGGCCTACTTTGGGGAGCTGGTGTTGTGGCTGATACCTGCAAATCCAGCCTTGTGAATACCTGGCAGCCAGCTCCAGGTGGATGTGGGGCTGAGGCTTGGCCTGGGTGGTGAGGATGTGCCTGGTGCCTGTGGGGACAGCAGGAGGAGCTCGCAAGAACGTGGTGAGCACAAGGCTTAGAGGTTGGCGTGGTGCAGGGAGTCAGGGCTGGTCCCTGGGCGGAGGCTCTGCAGGTCAGAGGACATGGCAGATTCAAACCTGCTGGGAGCCTTGGGGGTGCCAGGAAGATGACGGACCACTCCGATGGCCTTCTACAAAAATCTCTCCACTGCTCTCTGGACCGTAAGTTCAGGGCAGCAAGAGGAGTCTGCAGAGGTCAGGCTGGGCAGAAAGTGGCAGTGACCGTGGCCGTGTGGGGAAGTGGGTGATGGGGGTGATTCAGGGGTCCAGGCGGCGGGGCTCCAGTAGAGCTGTGAGACTGTGTGGAGGGCAGAGCGGAACCCAGGACTGGGTGTATGTGCAGCGATGCTTTGTGTCCACCCCAGGAGGCCCCAGGCACACACGGAGCATCTGTTCTGCCCCCTAGTTGGTGCGAGCCCACCCGAGCAGGTGTCCAGCAGGCACGGAGTGAGAGACACAGGCTGGGAGCAGGTCAGACTGGCAAGCCTGCATGGGTGTGGGAGTGTTGAGGTCACCAGGGGAACTGAGGCGGCAGCTGAGGACACAGGGCCCTAGGTGATGGCCACCCACTAGCCCACAGAGGGACCATCCCGACCTGCCTGCTGTCGTGGCTGCAATGGTGGCCTCTTCCCATCCTTGCCCTCCCCATGAGGCTGCCTGTGGAAGGAAGCAGACCTCCCACGCAGGGAGCCCGAGAGGTGAATAAAGGTCTCTTTAATTATTCAGACCGCCCAGCAGATCTGGCAGCTCATGCCTCCCACAGGAGCAGAGCCTGACTGATGGGAACGGGAGCTGCAGGAGGGACGTGGGGATGCTTGGGACGATCCAGGACACGGGGCGGCTGGATGAGCAGGGTGCTGGGCCGCTGTGTGTGCCTTAGCTGTGGTTTGGTTTGGCTTTAACTTTTTGTCATTTTTAAGTGTCTGGCTCATTTTAGAGCCAGGTGACTTAACAAAGGTTTCATGTATCATTGGGAAGGGAAGGATATTTCTATTCTGAGTTATAGACATGTCCACAGGGTGCTGCTTCTGAAGGTCAAGCCAGATCCTGCAGTTGGGGGCACTAGAGTGGGCTGAGGGGCCACATTGGGGTTAAGTGGCCTGCATCTTTGTAGGTCCTGTGCCTCTCTGCCCATTACCTTGGACCGGTCACCTTCCCGTTGGTGATGAGGGGAGATGCAACTGTAGACAAAGGGCAAAGTGCAGCAGCCAGCACACAGTAATTTAGGGCCTTTGCAAGCTTGATTTTACCCAGCCAACTCGATCTCTATCACCACCTGGTGGCAGCAAACCAAAATTGCAGGCAGACTTGTTCGGAGGTAAACACACAGCATTACTTTCTGTGGTTTCAGTTACCCATGATCAAAGGTAGTCCAAAAATATTAAATATAAATTTACAGAAATAGGTAATTTGTAAGTTTTAAATTGCACGTCATTCTGAGTAGCGTGACAAAAATTTTGCAGCATTCCACTTTATCCCATCCGGTCTGAGAACCCTCCCTTTTCCCAGCATATCCACGCTGTCCAAGTCACCTGCCTGTTAGTTACTAAGTAGCCGTCTTGGTTATCAGACTAACTGTTGTGGCATCATAATACTTGTGTTCAAGGCACCCTTATTTTACTTCATAATGACCCTAAAGTGCAAGAGCAGTGGTGATGCTGGCAATTCAGATATGCCAGAAAGAAGTGGTGAAGTGCTTCCTTTAAGTGAGATGAGAATCCTCAACTTCATAAGGAAAGAAAAAAAAATCATATGCTGAGGTTGCTAAGATCTACAGTAAAAACAAATCTTCTATCCATGAAGGAAAAAGACACTCATGCTGGCTTTGCTGTTGCACCTCAGACTGCAAAAGTTATGGCCATGGTGCATAAAAAGTGCTTAGTTATGATGGAAAAGTCATTCAGTTTGTGGATGGAATACACGAACAGAAATGGGTTTTGATTGATGGCGGCTGGGTTTGGTACTCTCTGCCATTCCAGTCAGCCACTGGGGGTCTGGGGGCGTGTCACTTGTGAATAATGGGGGGCTGCTGCATCTCCTTTGAATGTTGCCTCTGATGCCTGAATGATGTGAGGAGAGTCCCCCAGACCTTGACTCGGTAAATGCAGTCATGTCTCGTGAAATGATCTTCCCTCATCATCAGGCCATCTTTGATGATCCTTATGAAACTACATCTATACAATTCTATTGGTTTACAAAATATGCCTGTAGACATATTCTGAAGAGATTGTTTGATCTTACATTGGACTTAGAAGTCCAAAATAGGTGACTATTCTTTTTTAAAATGTAACTTTAAAAAAAAATATTTCATTGACACATCTATACAGACAAATTGGAAATTGTAAGTGCAAAACCTTGAGGCCTCTGGCCTGGCCCAATCTCACCCCCATCATTGGCTCACCAGAGCCCTATAACTTCTGTCACTCCAGGTTTGCCTGTTTCAGAACCTCCCATCAACGGAAGCAGGGAGTAGGCATCATTTTTGGACTTGAATCCTTTCCCTCATTATGTCTGTGAGAGCCGCCCAGGCTGTCATGTGTGGTGACAATCGGATATTCTCATTGCCGTGTAAAATGTCCCTGTACCGCCATCTATCTGTTTGTGCCAAGGACAGTAGACACGCAGGCTCTTTTGAATTTTGAGTCATTCTGCGTGACGCTGCTGTGAACAGACTTGGTGCACATCTCCGGGTGGCTGTGTCCACTGACTTATCTCCAGCATTTGCTTTGGAGCGGCAGGGCTGTGACCTAGCCACGGTAGGTGTTGCAGAGCATTTCGCAAAGCGATTGCACCATGTCACGTGCCATCAGCAGTCCGTGCATGTTCTGTGTGCGCCGTGGTCCTGCCAGCGCCGGTGACGGTCAGTGTGTTTAATTTCAGCCATTCTGCTGAGCCTCTGGTGTTTTGTGGACTTGCTTTTTAATGCTGCGTCAAGATCCTGGGTGTGACTCTACAGCCGTCTGGAGTGGCCCAGTAGCTGCTTTTTGTGAAGTGTTCATTTGCGTCTTCCACCCATGTTTATTGAGTTGCTGGTGCTTTTGTTAAATAATTCGCAGGAGCCCTTCCTATGTGCTCCATTCAAGCCTGTGTTTATTCTGTGGCTGGTTTTTCATTTGCTTAATGGTACATCTTGATGAGCAGAAATTCTTAATTTTAGGTAAGTCGAATTGATTCATCTTTTCCCTTACAGGGCGTGTGTTTTGTGTTCTGTGTGGGAAACATGATCTTACCCCAAAGCCGTGAGACGTTCACTTGCGTTCTTGTGCTAGCTTTCCGGCCTTACATCACACAGTTAGGTCTACCAGCCATTTCTGATTAATGTTCCATGTGGTATCAGATGGATCACAAGGCTCATTTTTTTTCTCTGCACATGGATACCCGACAGATCCAACATCATTTATTGAAAAGTTCTAGCCTTTCACTCATAATGGTTTTATGTAAAGTTCTGAAACACTTTAGAGATAGAATGGAAGACTGGGTCTCATCCCTGATTTTATTATATGTAATTAGCTAATCATCTTTTATGTCTCATCAGCTGAAAGCCAGAGCTGAGATCACACACAGATTCCTATCTGGCGGCAGGCGCCCTCCCGAGAACGCTAACGAACCAGGGCCCTCTCTGTTTTCCTTTTCCCTGGGCCGCTTGCGTGAACATCTCAGGGTGGGATCTGCAGTGGGGATGTGATAGCTGCTCCCCACCTGCCCCCATCACCCCCACTCTGCATCCAGCCTAGCCCTGGCCTCCTACCCCTCCCACGGGAACAAGGGGCCTGGCCTGGCTCCGGGAGGGTGGGGACTTGCAGAGGTCCCTGGCTTGGTGGTCTTTCTAATGGCCTGACTGGCAGAAGAGGGGCCTGGTGTGGTGCTCAGCATTGCAGAGGCCACTGTGTGCTCTGGGTCCCCAGAGGGGAGCTGAGCTGTGACTGCTGCTGAGCTGACCCTACAGATGTTTGGGGATGTTCAAATATGACCACAGCCGGGAAGAGTTCTGGGGCCACGTCTTCTCTCTGCACTCAGAGGGGAAATGCCAGCTATTATCCCCGCCGAGGAATGGGCCATGGGGCTTTTTCTACAGTGTCTGATGGCCATGGGTGTGTTTTGTCTGTTACTTCTTCATACACTTTGTTGTTTCTTAGAGAAGGTTTAGGTTTACAGAAAGAGCAGGAAGGAGAGGGTGTCCACAGCTCCCTCCCACCACGGGGCACCATTACTGGACTCTCTCATTGGTGAGGTCCACTGGTTACAATTGATGAGCCAATACTGAGGCCCGTGACCAGGTAATTCTGAGGCCCGTGACCAGCCAGTACTGAGGCCTGTGACCAGCCAATGCTGAGGCCCATGACCAGGCAGTACTGAGACCTGTGACCAGCCAATGCTGAGGCCCGTGACCAGGCAACACTGAGGCCTGACCAGGCAATACTGAGACCAATGACCAGGCAATACTGAAGCCCGTGACCAGCCAGTACTGAGGCCCGTAACCAGGCAATACTGAGGCCTGTGACCAGCCAGTACTGAGACCCATAACCAGCCAATATTGAGGCCCGTGACCAGGCAATACTGAGGCCCGTGACCAGGCAGTACTGAGGCCCGTGACCAGGCAATACTGAGGCCCATGACCAGACAATACTGAGGCCCGTGACCAGGCAATACTGAGGCCCGTGACCAGGCAATACTGAGGCCCGTGACCAGGCAATACTGAGGCCCGTGACCAGGCAGTACTGAGGCCCGTGACCAGGCAATACTGAGGCCCGTGACCAGGCAATACTGAGACCCGTGACCAGGCAATACTGAAGCCAATGACCAGGCAATGCTGAGGCCCGTGACCAGCCAATACTGAGGCCCATGACCAGGTAATACTGAGGCCAGTGACCAGGCAATACTGCGGCCCGTGACCAGGCAATACTGAAGCCAATGACCAGGCAATACTGAAGCCAATGACCAGGCAATACTGAGGCCTGTGACCAGGCAATATTGAGGCCCGTGACCAGGCAATACTGAGGCCCGTGACCAGGCAATACTGAGGCCCGTGACCAGGCAATACTGAGGCCCGTGACCAGGCAATACTGAGGCCCGTGACCAGGCAATACTGAGGCCCGTGACCAGGCAGTACTGAGGCCCGTGACCAGGCAATACTGAGGCCCGTGACCAGGCAATACTGAGACCCGTGACCAGGCAATACTGAAGCCAATGACCAGGCAATGCTGAGGCCCGTGACCAGCCAATACTGAGGCCCATGACCAGGTAATACTGAGGCCAGTGACCAGGCAATACTGCGGCCCGTGACCAGGCAATACTGAAGCCAATGACCAGGCAATACTGAAGCCAATGACCAGGCAATACTGAGGCCTGTGACCAGGCAATATTGAGACCAGTGACCAGGCAATACTGAGGCCCGTGACCAGGCAATACTGAGGCCCATGACCAGGCAATACTGAGACCCGTGACCAGGCGATACTGACTGCCCATGACCAACCAACATCCACAGTGTACACTGCCTTTTCCTCTTGGTGTGGCACACGTCACGGGCTTTGGCAAATATGCAGTGCCAGGAATCCCCATGACAGCGTCACACTGGCTAGTTCCACTGCCCTGAAACCCCTTGTTGGATTGAGTTTCACGTGCCCCAGATCACGGGGACGGTGACGTTAGCAGGCCTCCCTCCTGCCTGCTGGGAGACACAAGCACTGCACATCTGCTGCGGGGGCTGTGGGGAGCATTCCATTCGGAGCCCAGGAGGTGGAGGCTGGCTGACTGTCTCAACCTCCCTCACCCCGATAGTGCTGAGTGGTTGGAGGGATGGGGAGGGACCCAGGGAGTAGGCGTCCAGAGAGTCACCCAGGCACCATAGCTGCATAGGTGATTTCCAGAGAAATGTCACTCGGTCCTGTCTGGGGAAGCCCAAATAAGGACAGCCTGGGACTGAGGGGGAGGAGGGCAAGTCAGGTGAGATCCCTACTTGGAGAGGTAGCATCCCTGGCCCTCACCCCTCCCAGCATGCAGCAGGCCTGTTTCTGCCTGGAGCTTTTCCAGGGGCAGCACAGGGCAGCAGGGACGAGGTCTGTCCATCCGAGCGGCCTGCAGGAGAAGCCTGGAGCCTTCCCACCCTCCCCAGCCAGCCCCGCACTGCGTCTGAGAGCCGCACGCTCCTGGTTTGGGTACCACCTAATGGTGTGATGATTTACCTGTCTGATCCCTTTCACCCAGGAGAACAGAGCATATTTCAGAGCAGGAGTCAGGAGGCAGACCAAGAGGAAGGGAGGAAAGATTGGAAAACTTCTAATAAAATTCCATTTCCTGAAATAGCCATAACTGTGATCCTGATATATTTGCAGTCTTATTGGTTCTGACATGGGTATTGCATGTTAGTGAACATCTTCCACGTGAATGCCCCTCCCGCCTTCCGTGCTGCACTCCCCTGTTGATATTTATTTATCTCGCAGGCTTCGCTGGTATCTTGAGGCTCCTTGAGACTCCGCGCTGCGTTATAACTCCTGCCTGGTTAATTCAGTTTCTCTTATATTCTGACTCCCCCGACAAAAGCAATCGGCTTCTGACCACGAGGGCCGCAGAGTTTCTGTCATGAGCACAGGTCTTCACTGGGAGCGGTAATCCCCCAGCACTCAGGGCCGTGTCTTTACTGGGAACTAATCCCCCAGCACTCAGGGCTGTGTCTTTACTGGGAGCTGTAATCCCCCAGCACTCAGAGCTGTGATCTTGCGAGGACACCGCCTTCCTGGCACCGGGATTAACTTTCCTCCTGGTGGTCATGGAGGCTGCAGGGAGCCGGCGTGGGGGGGTGGTTGCAGGGCAGGGGGGCGCTCAGCGTCAGCACTGGTGGATTAATGGAGATGAAAGGGCAGGACCAAGCTGTCCGAATGGGCATCGCCATGGTCCCAGCGCTGACGACCTCCCCAGACTCGTGTGTTGAAATCCTCACCTTCAAGGTGATGGTATTTGGGAGGTGAGTAGCTGGTGAGAGGGGGGCCCTCAGGAATGGGATTAGTGTCCTTAGAAGAGAGACCCTCCCCACTTCCCCCATGTGAGGACACAACCGGGAGGCACCGTCTGTGAACCAGGAAGCCCGCGCCAGACACTGAATCTGCTGATGCCTCGATCTCAGACTTTCCAGTCTCTGGAAATGGGAGAGATGAGCTCGTAGTCCGCGTAGACTAAGGCAGGCATTGCTTCATTGCCAAACTCTGAAAAAGGAGAAGGTGGCTGCAGGCCCCAGCCTGTGAGCTTCCCTGCAGTGAAACCCAGAAACCTATCAGTCAAAAGGAGCCCCTGGCCCCTATCAGTCAAAAGGAGCCCCTGGCCCCAGGGTAGCCCCTTTCAAGCCCAGCCCGCTGCGTCCATGCAGTCCATGAGGACCCACTTCTAGAAGGGCAGGTGCCCATGTCTCCCCCTCAGTAGGGCTGCATCCCAGGCAGATTCACTGGCCTCACCATGGTGAGTGACTGACCATGAAGTGCCCCACGTGACCAGGGAGCACCCTGCCTTTGAGTGTTTCCAAAGTTAGATGCAGCAGGGTCCTTGGAATAATGACGAGAGGATGCCTTCTTCATCTGTCCCAGGTGTGAGTTAGTGGCATAGCCTTTCCTCCCTGAGCCAGGGGGTCTTCAGTGACGGAGTCAGGCTCCTGGGGGCAGAGATGCCGTGGGAGGAGCCCCTGTGTCAGGTAAGACGTTTGTCACCAGGCCCACCTGCTTCCCAGCCCCATGTTGCCCACTCGCCTGCAGGAACGAACCATAGCTCAGAGACCATAAGTGCTTCATGGTCCTGGCATAAGTAGGGCTATTGCAAAGCCAAGATTGTGATTCCACGTCTCTCGAGCCCCCAGGCAGCGCTGCCTCCCGCCTGAGCTGGCTTCTCCATTCAGTTAGCTGGAAACTGAAAAACAAACAAACTCGGACCTCTCCGGGTCCCCAGTCCCGGCTGTTACTGCCTCTCAACTCCCAAGCAGCTTGTCTCAGCCATCCAAGCCTGCAAATCCCTCCTGCGGAGAGATGAAGGATGATGTCCCAGAGCCAGATGTTCAGCCCTGGCCTCGTGTTAGGTGCCTAGACCCTCTCAGAGGGCGGCTTTCCGGGCTGTGTGTGTGCTCGGGGCTGACCCACCCTGCCCCTCGTCCTGTAATCGGCTGCTGATGGCCCTGTGCGCCTTGGGGGTTGGCCCTCCTTAATGGTGGCTTTTATGGTAAATAATTGCAGTGTTGGTTACCATTCCTTTATCTAGGGCACATTTCCTCCGAAGAAGTCATTATGAATTGGCTTACAGGGTTTGGAATGTTCTTTTTAATGAAGGCTCTTGCTGGACCAAGGCTCAGAGGACAGAATGCGTAAGCAGGCGCTGGAAGGCCAGGCCTGGTGGGCACTGGGTAAACACACCCACACCAGCCTTTTAGTGGCTAAGCCTGTGGCAGGCTGTCAGCTCAGACTCAGGAGAGCTGCCGTTTGGGCTCAGCCCCCTCCCGGCCCCGCATTGAGGCTCTGGAGAGTGAAAATGGGGGGAATCGGTCGGCGGAGGTGAGGGAAGCAGGTGCAGTAGCCGCGTGGCCTGGGCAGAGTCGAACCCAAGGTCGAAGCTCCTTGCAACAGAGACAGGATTTAGGAGCGGCTGGTTAATGACCCGGCAGTTTTGCCATCTCATCAGGATGTAGGAAAATGCTGGGTTGAGGCGTTTGTCACCGCCTGAAGGCAAGAAAGCACCTAAGTTGTGTGAGGGCGATTTTACATGATGGAGACCGTCAGGAGCCGCGGCTCCTTCGCGGCAGCTTTATGGGCCTCTGGTGACTCTCTGTACGATAAATAAGGCAGGGAAATGCCGTTCCCAAAGCCTGGGACAGTTGGTGCTAACTTATCTGTTGAATGAAAATCTTAAACCTTGTTAAGTCAAACTGCCATTGCTCATTACCCATAAATTAGGAGGCCAGAGGGAAGCATCACCCACAGGAATTGATTAGAAAAATGTAGCTAGAGGATCTTTCATGTCCCAGGGACACACCAAGCTGGGAGGAATAGACTGTGCCGTATGCTCATGCTCTTAAATCATGCCTTGTACGTTCAGGTTGCACAGACATGCAGGAAACCTGTGCCCTCTGTGTCCTTAGCTTCCGGCTGAGTTCTCACCCTGCTAAGCTTCCCCAGGAGCTCGAGCCATTTGCAGAAACAGCCTGGAGGACCGGGATAAGCGGGTCCTGAGGCGTGAGTCCTTCTCGGTGTCCAGGGAGCACTGAATGGAGCCACCTAGCCCCTGGCCTATAAGCCCCACCGGCCCTTTCACCTATCTCTCGACTCAGGGCATTTCTGACACCTGGGGGGCTCTGTTGAGAATCACAGAAATTCTCAGCCGAAAGTGGTGCTGGCTTGCTGAGGCATCCAGCCTGGGGCGCATTCCACTCTCTTTGGAAAAGTCACAGTGCTCCCTGCTTTCCTCATTGGTGCTCATCCCAACCAAGCCATCCAGAGTGGTGATTCCTTCAAAGGCTTGTGTTCTGGGAGCATGACTGTTGGGATGGAACAGTGTCTGGAGAGGAACCTGCCATCCCGGTCAACGAACCTGAGTTTAAACCAAACATGAACAGACCAATTTGTCAGAGAATCCCCTGGCCTCCCAAAGCCTAATGAGACCTTCAGGGCACCTCCAGTCCCGGACACACACGCAAACAGTGGCCCCTCTCTGAAAACAGCTCCCTTCTGTTGCTGTCCCTGGTGCATGTCCCTGGAGAGTGCCTCAACTGTGACTCAGAAATCAGCTCCCTGATGTGTGACCAGGCCCAGGATTGCAGGCAAAGAGAGAAGGTACCTCCTTCCAAGACCCAAACAATATCTGATGAGCAGGGAGTAAGCCCGGGATGTGAAACTACTTACTTGGGGTCCAGATCTTGAGTCTTGCACATAGTAGCTGTGTGTCTGAAGCAACCCCTGAACCTCTCTAAGTCTCAGTGTTGTGGTTTGTAAAGGGTATTAGTAACACCTGCCTCAGGGATCAGAGATGATTTCCTTAAGCGATTGAGATTATTTCATTATATTTACCAAGCTCAGCTGATATTGAGAGCTTTTCATCTCTAAGTTTCCTTCTCTGGATGCTGAGTGTGAACAGCCCTTGTTCTTGGCTTGGTTTTTGGACTCCCGATTATTAAGTCTTAGCTGATGGACTCGGAGGAAGTTGGTTTGTGGGAAATCATCATACTTCTGCTGCCTGCATCTGCGTCCACTTCAATTATCTTCACAACTAGCATCCAAAATTTAATGTTTATGGTAGAGAATTTGGACAGTAGAAAAAAAATGTAGCCTAAAGAAGAAAAGGGAAATAATTCTTTTATTGCCCTAAGGAAACTTCTATTAGCTTTTTTGAATGTATCAATTTTCCTTACATTTATCAGGGGAAAAAAAGAAATGGGTGAGATTGAAGAAGTTTCTGCATGCAGATAAGCATTTCCTCAAGGCATGATTTGTTGTGTGTGATACCGTGGCTGGGTATGGAGTTCACACAAACAGATTTTCTTTTGGAGCTTTGAAGACATCACTTCCTTGCCTTCTCCCAGCCTACATGATGGCTGTGTGATATCTCACTCCTTTGCTGATCACCCCTCGGGATGGCTGTGTGATATCTCACTCCTTTGCTGATCACCCCTCGGGAACCCATGCACCATCCTTTTGACCTTTTCATTCAGATGCATCATTGGATGACATCTAGGTATGTTGACACCTCTGGGCGCTGTGCATGGGAAGTTCAGGTTTAACTCAGAGAATTTGACCTATCTGTGATTATTTCTTTTCCTCCATTGTCTTTATTTCCCTTGGGACTCTGGTCAGAGCAATTATTCTCCGTTGGGAATAGAACCTCAACACCCAGGCACGTGCTGGTGGTTTTCATCACTCTAAAGACCAGGGTCCTAACGGCAGTTGGTGCTCAGAGCCCTGGACGTGGAGTCCTGGGTATGTCCAGGACAGTGCGGAACAGACAAAAACCCTGACCCCAAGGCTGATGGCACCCCACTGAAGAACGCCGCACCAGTGACTCCAAGTCTCCGGCTGCTTCTTTTACATCGCTCACCTCCTTTTTATCTGGGGCACTGCGCTCTCTCTAGAAGATATCGGTCTCATTGCTCAAGTTCTTAGGAAGGTCCCCTCCGTCGCCGGTGTCTTCCCCTCCAGCAACCCCACTTTGAACTTTGGGGAACTCTTGCTTTTCGAAGCAGTCTGCTCTGGTTTGATGTGGCACCATCCTTGTGGATCTCTGCAGATGTTTTTTGAAAAAGATTAAACAGAGTTTCTGCCCTGTGTGTCTCTGCTTCCCCTGGGGTCAGTTTTCAGCTTGCTCCTCTCTGTGCCTCTGCTTCCTGCTGTCCTTTTCCCTTCCAGGCAGTCCTGCCTGTCTCTGCCTCTTTCTGGACAACAGAGGATTAGGCCTGTAAGCCTGGGAGGGTGATTGGGACCCTCTGCCTCTGCAGCAGGCTTCTCGCCTAAGTTGAAGGAATGGCTGTTAGGCTCTGCTGGGCAGGAAGAGGCCGGCTTTCTTCTGAGGGTGGGATGGCTGGTGCTCTGTTGCTGCTGGACGGAGAGGCTTCGGGTGCTCCAAGGTGGACTGCCTGGCTGTGTTCTGTGTGCAGGGCTTGGATGTCGAGTGGATCATTTGAGGCTTGGAATAAAACGGAGAGCACAGGCTGACCTCAGCCCCAGGTATGTAGGAGGTGAGGGAGGGCAGAAGGTGAAGGTGCTGGGGCCAGGTTATTTTGGGCTCTGATGGCCACTTTGTGGAGCTGTGGTCCACACAGAGACACTGCCGGCTGGCCTGGCCTGCCAACCCACAGGTTCTTTACAGGCCCTTGCCCTCACTCTGTCTGGGAAATGCATCATAGCTGGGTATAGCTCTGTAGGTACTGGGGGTGGGAGGGCTGGCCCCAGCCCTGGAGCCGGGCATCTAGTGAGGGCCTGTTCTGCCCCAGCTCTTCGTCCACCTCACATCTGGATTCCTCTTCACCCGCCTCACATCTGGTTTCTGCCCCACATCTGGTTTCTGCCCCAGCTCTTCGCCCGCCTCACATCTGGACTCCTTCACACGCCTCACATCTGGACTCCTTCACACTCCTCACATCTGGACTCCTCTTCACCCGCCTCACATCTGGTTTCTGCCCCAGCTCTTCGCCCGCCTCACATCTGGACTCCTTCACACGCCTCACATCTGGACTCCTTCACACGCCTCACATCTGGACTCCTTCACACGCCTCACATCTGGACTCCTCTTCACACTCCTCACATCTGGACTCCTCTTCGCCTGCCTCACATCTGGACTCCTCTTCACACTCCTCACATCTGGACTCCGTGGGGTGTTGCAGGAATTGTCCTTGGCCCTTCCTCCTGCGTGGGCCGCACGGTGCAGGTGCAGGTCCCGGTTTCATCTTCTCTCATTTCTTGGGACTTTGCTCCCGGCTGCAGGTGCCCTTCTAGCAGTTAGTTACAACGAGACTGTATGTCACATTGGTGCCTCCGGCATTGCCTGTCCCCACCTGCCCCAGCCAGAACTCGGGGCTCCCCAAGGCGGGGCTTTTGTTCTGCTGGCGGTTCCTTTCTCGTACCCATCCACACGTGTCCGTGGTTTGACTGTGTGGACTGTTGTGTTCACACATCCCAGGATCTGCTCTTCCTGCCTTTGGAACGAGCTTTATCTGAGTGACCTTTCAGGTATGTCCCTCCTCAGCCTTCGAGTTACAGTTCACACAATGATGATCTCAGTGTTATTGATTGAATCGCATCATTTGCAAACCGTGCTTTTGTTTGGGTGTTGACATTGGGGCTGATCCATGTTAGTGCAACCAGGTGCAGCCATCTGGGCCCTAATGACTGCCTGCCCCGGAACGGCACATCACAAAGGCGGGGCAGTGGGAGGTCCACACCCCTCGCAGAAAGAGCCCTTGTTCAGGGAGATGCTGTGGGGAGAGGGGCCTCCTTACCTTCCCTGTTGGGTCTGCAGTGTGATAGGAGATTTGCAGCATTAGCAGTACCTATAAGAACAAGCCTGGCCCTATGCACAGAGTTTTATTGGGACGCTGTCAGACCATTCTTTTGGCGTTTCTGTGGCTGTTTTGTGTTACAGTGACAGAGACAAGAGGCTGAGATAGGGACTGCATAGCCACAGAGGCCAAACGATTTACTTTCTGGCCAACTTTTTTTTCTTTTTTTTTGAGACGGAGTCTCGCTCTGTCACCCAGGCTGGAGTGCAGTGGCGCGATCTCAGCTCACTGCACCCTCCACCTCCCGGGTTCAAGAGATTCTCCTGCCTTAGCCTCCCAAGTAGCTGGGATTACAGGTGCCCATCACCATGCCCGATTAATTTTTGTATTTTTAGTAGAGATGGGATTTCACCTTGTTGGCCAGGCTGGTCTCGAACTCCTGACTTCAGGTGGTACCCCCCGCCCGCCACCATCTCGGCCTCCCAAGCTCTGTGGCCTTTTAAGAAAAAGTTTGCCAGTGACCTGCAATCAGAGTTCATTTTGTTCACATAAAGATCAATGGGGGTATTCCCAAGTGGCAGAGATGCAGTACTCAGGAGGCTTTCCTGTGGCAGGGCTCCCGTTGGAAACTCTGGGCCTCAGAGGTTGCAGCGGGAGACAGAGCAGGGGACGCAGAGCAGCCTTTAGGGACCAGCCTGGAAAGGGCATCTCTGCTGCTCTTGACAAAGTGGCTCGGCCCATCCACTGACTTATGGGATCCTGGGAGGCATATTCCTGTTATCAGGGCAGCAAAAGGGGCAATAGGCTGGAGAAGCTTTGCCCAGACAAGTGGATACCCCCTAGCTGGGCATCTTATCAGGACAGTCCTGGTGGCGGCCGTTTTCAACACCAAGCTTGGGGGAGACCCAGGAGGCATGTGCCAAGGTTGCTTTGACACCACTGGGTGCATAAGCCTGGCTTCCCTCTGCAGTCTCCAAGCATCTGTTCTGGCCCTTCCTTCACAGCTGCCGGGCAGCCCTGCCTGCCGACAGGCCTGAGGCCTCCTGCTCTCTTGCTCTCCAAGACCCGCCCTGTCTTCCCCAGTCTCCAGGTCAGCATTGTACCACTGCACCCAGGAGTGCAGCCCTAAAGCCTGAAGGCCCTGGATGGCGGGCTCCTCCCCGAAACCACTGCCCTGCGCATCAACAGTGCACCCTGACACCCTGGGCCACAGGTCCACTTTGCCCTCAGCCAGGAGCAGGGAAGTTGCGCCCACCACTGGCAAGCGAGTTCTGCCTCCAGAAGGCTGCTGAGGTAGCTGGCGGTGGGGCAGGCAGGTGGCCTTGGCTGGATCGTTTGAGGCTTGGAATAAGACACAGAGCACAGGCTGATCTCAGCCCCCAGAGGGCTCACAGGCTGCCTCCCTGGGCCACAGCAGCCAGCCTCAGTGGTCCAGCCATGTCCCCGGCCTGCCCAGTGAAAGGAACTGGAGTGTTCTGGGGAGAGCAGAGCGCCTGGACAGCATCCACCTCATGGCTTTGGCCTGTCCCTCCCACCTGGGCTCCAGGTTCCATCCCGGATTTGGGAGTGGCCACAGGTGGGAGGATGCCTTCTGTGTCTGGGCCAGGTGGGCCTTTGAGGGAAGGTGGACATTGTCCTGGGAGAAAGGGGCCAGCAGACGTGCCTCTGGGGGTGGGGGAGTGAAGTGAAGGAGGAATTGGAGGGAGGCTTCATCCTTGCTTTGGCTTTCCTGTGGCTCTCGCTCAGAGGTGCAGGGGGAACAGCTGTCACCGCTGTGGGTGATTCTCCCAGGTGGTCGTTCAGGAGTCTACACGGCTCCCGCTCTCCAAGCCTGTGTGATGTCCATTTCTTCTGTCCGGCCATGTGTGCAAATGGCCCCCACGAGGAAGGACACAGGACTGCGACCCAGGTCTGCAGGCCGAGGTAGCTGGAGCCACCCTCTGCCCAGCCTTTACTAGCCAGTGTGGGCTCTGTGGCCGGGGAGCAGGTATGCGCTGCTCATGGCTTGGACTCTGATACAGCAAGCCCTGCTCAAGTCCTGGTTTCTCTACTCCCACGCCGTTGACCTTGAGGAGGTCAACTGATTTCTCTAAGGTCAGTTTCTTCATCTAGAAGTGGGATGCCCCTTGGACTAACCTCCCTGGACATTCATTGCAAGTATGAAGTGATTAGAGGGTTCCCAGGAGGGCCTGGTTAGGTGAGGGTCACCTTCTTGAGCTGTCATTACCACCGGGCTCCCAGGGGCAGCCCTGGGTAGGGCTCTGCCCTACAGAAGACTCTGCTCTCTCGTGGGGAATGCCCCTGCCTGACTGGAAGTCACTTTGGCTGGAAGTCACTTCTGACCACCTCAGAGCCACCCACATCAGTGGCAATAAATCTGTATTAAGACAGATTTGTCTTGGACATTCTCTCCTGCACACTGGACAGAAAGCTGTTTCCGGCACAGGCCAGCTGCTGTGAATACAGCTGCCTTCCAAGTGCCTGTCAGGATGCTGATGGGCTGAAACAATTTTATTTTCCTGCTGTTGGGGCAGGATCTGCTCGTGGCTCCCCCATAGGCCTGGGGAGCAGGACCCCGCCCGCCTGCTGTGCTCCCGACGCCTGCGGTCATCATGCCTTGGCTCGGACGTTGGCTTCAGATGTGCGGTTCTGGGGATGGGGACGCCGGGGTGCGTGGAGGCAGCTCAGGGTGGCCGGGCCACGTGATTGCAGAAGGGACATGTATCCAGGCTGTAGTGACCTTCCCGTGTTCTTGAGGGACTGCTCCCTGCCAAGTCTTCATCTCCAGCAAGACTGACCAGGGGGCCAGGCCTTCTCTAGGCACAAGCAACTGGCCAGGCAGAGACCCAGGAGTCACGTGGGACAGCCCAGACCTGGCTTTCTGCCTGCGCCCTCCCTCCTGGGCCCACCTGCCTGGGTGTACAGTCCAGGCTGGGTCTTCTCCTCCCCGAGGCCTCACACCCCTGAACGCCAAGGCCCAGAGGACGCAGCTCCTGGTTGGAAGTTTGCAGGAGGAACTTGAGGGAGAAACTGAAGAAAAAGTGAGTCTCCCTCATAAGAAGGGTCAGGTCAGGTGCGCATGACGTCCCCCTCCTAGATGACAGGCCACGCAAGCCCAGCTACAGGCAGCTGTCCCGGCCCTGGGGAAGGACAAAGGTGTCCTGCAGTGGCCCTGCCATGTTGCTCCACCACTCTGGAGGCTCAAACTGGAGGCAGCCCTGCCTGACCTGGCATCCTCATCCCCAAACCTTCCAGTCTCCCAGGCCCCTGGGGCTCCCTGTGCCCACCCTGGTTGTTCTGTCTGATGTCAGGTGCTCCCTGACTCTGACCCTTGCCGTTTGAGTTTCCTGGTTCTCCTGATCCGCCTCCCTCAAACCTCTTTCCTGAATTCTCTTTTCTGGGGCGACTGCTCTGGGCCCCATGTTCCCTCTGCTCAGGGCTTCGGAGGCTTCTCTTTCCTGTTCCCTTAAGCTGGGCTGCAAGGGCCCCCAGGGAGGGGCTGTCTCCCACCCTCCTTCATCCCGGTCCCCACCCCTCCCCGGCTCCCTGCAGCTGATGTTCTGGGGATCCTGCTGTGCCCGGGCTGCACACCTGGACAGTGATGCAGGGAGCCAGCCGAGCCACCCTCGGGGAACTGACCCTACACAGGGCAGAGACACAGGCCTCAAATCCATCCGTGTGTCTCGGGGCCCTGTGCAGAGGAACCAGGACGAGGTCGGGCACCAGGCGAGAACGCTGAGGCCTGTGGTCCAGGGAAGGGCTTCAAACCGGTCCCTGGAGGGACATGGGCTCTTGATGAGCCTGGAGAGCTGGAGCAGGAAGAGGTGGGGGAGCCACGTGTGTGGCCTAAGCGGGGCTGTGGCAGGCGGGGCCGGGGCTGCGGGTGGTGCAGCCTCTGTCCCACACGTGGAAAAGTGTCCCCAGTCCACCCACAGGACGAAAGCCCTGTGCTCAGGGAAGGATGCTGGAGATAGACGTCATGAGAAAACACATGATGGAAACTGTTCTAAAAAGAAAACAGGAAAACAAGGTTAAAAAAGAAAAAGAAAAGCTGGTGTGTACATTTGTGTATTTCAAAGACCTCAGAGCATAATCCCAGAATGACAGAAGAAACTTCTCACATGTTGGAAGCCTGTCTCTGAGTTCTGGCACCAGGGGACTGTCCCGGCTCCCCGTCCATCCCTCTGCCGTCTCCCCGTCCATCCCTCTCCCAGCTCCCCATCCATCCCAGCTCCCCGTCCATCCCTCTCCCGGCTCCCCGTCCATCCCTCTCCCGGCTCCCCGTCCATCCCTCTGCCGTCTCCCCGTCCATCCCTCTCCCAGCTCCCCATCCATCCCAGCTCCCCGTCCATCCCTCTCCCGGCTCCCCGTCCATCCCTCTCC
>NW_016815853.1:1250688-1345774 GCF_001698545.2 Rhinopithecus bieti | reverse complement strand
TCCCGGCTCCCCGTCCATCCCTCTCCCGGCTCCCCGTCCATCCCTCTCCCGTCTCCCCGTCCGTCCCTCTCCCGTCTCCCCGTCCGTCCCTCTCCCGTCTCCCCGTCCGTCCCTCTCCCGGCTCCCCGTCCGTCCCTCTCCCGGCTCCCCGTCCATCCCTCTCCCGGCTCGCCGTCCATCCCTCTCCCGGCTCCCCGTCCATCCCTCTCCTGGTTTAGCTGAAGATGTGTCATTCCACGAAGTGCCGTCCTCACCGTGTGGACCAGCCCTGCCAAGGGTTCTCAGGGATCTGCACAGGCCAGGCAGCTTAGCCCACTGGTGACCAAGTCCACCCCCAGCTCTGTGCCTTCCTTTACGATGGCCTTGGGTGAACCCCCTGAACCTCAGTTTCCCCACTTGTAAACGGGGCTGACAACTCACCCCCAGGAGTCACAGAGGCCTCATGAGGCTGCAGCAGGCCCAGTTCAGCTGGCACTCACCCCCGGCCTCACTGCAGCCGCTGCAGCCCTGGTGGGTGTGGGTGGGTGGCTGTGGTCCTCTGACCCTGTGTGCAGAGAGGATATCATGCCTAAGGCTGAAACTGCACCTGCTCACCCCAGACTCCAGGCCCTGGCTTTAGTGCACAGCCTCCTGCTGCACCCGCCATGCAGGTGCCTGCCCAGTCCCTGCCACCTGGGCCTTATGGCATTTAGTCTCCATTCATGTCCAGGTAACCTCACAGCAGGAGAGGAGGCCGAGGGGGCTAAGAGATGATGGGGGCAGCACACTGAGAGGGGCCACCAAGAAAGGGAAGTGGGTACCTACAAACACAGAGGATGGGGAGGCAGGAGGAGCTCAGGGACCCCAGCACGGCTGCTGCCCCTGGACAGGGCAGCCTCTCAAAATGTGCCCATCATGACTGGGCGCTGAGAGCCGGTGTGCCGGGCCCCTCGTACACACCAGGCCTCGACGGCAGAGGAGAACGGAGGATGTGGTCCTCACCGCAGGAGGTCCCGGTCCAGTGAGAGAGGATCCAGATGTCCTGGCTCTTCCTGCTGCAGCCTCCTTGGGAGCACAGTGCTGCAGACACCTGTACCCGAGCCTGCTTCTCCCCCGCCCTGCCACCATCCAGTGCTGGGCCGGGAACACCAAGCTATGTCAGCTCTCGTCTTAGGCAGCCTGGGTGGCAAGAACTGTGGAGCATGGAGAAAAGGGCCCCGTCAAGCAACGGGTGTTGTGGAATCACTGGAAACTCAGGGCCTCCCAGGACCTGTGGCTGTGGCTCCCCAAGGCCGTCCTCAGCTTCCCATCGATCCCATTCATGGAGCGCAGTGGGCGTTTGATGACAAAGCACACCTTCTGTACCCCTGTAGACGTTTTCAGAGGATCCAGAACTCTGTCCTCCTGCTCCAGGTTGTGGCCAGCAGCCTGGGATCCCCAGACTAGTGACTGGCAGGAACCCCGGCCCTGCCATTCTCTGGCCTCAGGAATGTCCTGACCTTGGAACTCAGAGCTTCTCCAGGTGTCCCCTAGAGCTGTGATGATGAGCAGATGACATGGCAGATGGCACCCGACTGAGGCCCCCACACCCAAGGGGCTGCGGATGAAGGGGTTGGGGCGGAAGGGGGGCAGGCGGCTTTGGGAACAGCTGCGTTTCCACCCAGAGCCCCCTGAAGTTGCTAGTGATGATAATATATCGTCGTGGGCTTCCGTCTCCTGGTGACCCCATGTCCCACAGGACCAGGCTGAGGCTGAAAAGAGGCCTGGACGTCCTGACCAGCGGTTGGTCAGCTGACCCACAAGTTGGTGAAAGCAGAAAACCGTGATGGCATTTGCATGTCTCAAGCATTTCATTACCCAGAAGTGCCGTCATTATCACTGTACCGAGGTGTGTCTGGATGAGGCCTTTGCTTTGGGGATGGTCTGTGGCTTGGTGCTCTCATCGGGTTTGTTTGTTTGTTGTTTGTTTCTAAAGCCAGGCTCCTAGCGATACTTGATACCAAGGTGGTGGGTGTTTCACTACAGTGTGACGGGAAGGCTCGATGAGCGTGGAGTCCCCCGGCAGTTTTTGACTTTTGATTTCCATCTCTCCCCCCGTCTTGGCCACACCTAAATTCACAGATTTTTTTTTTAGAAATGTACTCTATTGCATCTTCCGGTAATATTCAGCTGGCGTTCATAGAAACAGCTCCTTGCCTTCTTTCCACACTTACCTTCCATTGACTTACGTAATTCTACTTTAGTTATACAGTCCCAGCGACAATAGCAGCTACAGGGGCACAGCCAGGTTTCGGAATGGACATGGCTCTCTTGGTAAACACACACACACACACACACACACACACACATACACACTCGGGGTGCAGTGGTGCAGCAGTGACCTCGGGCAGGCCCAGATGTTCCTCCCACATAACAAAGACTTTCTTCAAAGGCGTTACACAGACAGACGAGAGTGCTGGTTGATAGCTTAACGCGATAAGCTGATTAGCTGGGGGCCAGCAGTGGGAGAGCGCCAGGTACAGCACTTGCTGGGCACCGTGTTCTTTAATCAGCATCACGGCCCGGTGCTCTGTTGCCACTCAGCTCACCTGTGTTGCTTTTAGAAGATGCACTTTGCATCCTCCTCTCCAGATGAGGCCAAGAGGCTCACTTGGCCAAAGTGAATTTACCCGAAGGGATGGGCTGAGGCCAGAGCCAGGTCGTTGGGCCACAGACCGTGCACTTACTGGTTCCTCCACGGCTCAGGAACAGCCTCCCACCGCCAGGACTGCCTAGGAGGCTGGGCCAGCACCTTCATTCAGTTCCACGCTTTGTATCACAGAACTGTTTTGAAAAAATTGCAAACTTTCAAACTTGTCATCGGTGAAACGGTTTGACTCTGTGTTCCCACCCAGGTCTCATGTGGAATTGTCATCTCCACGTGTCGAGGGAGAGAGCTGGTGGGAGGTGATTGGATCATGGGGGCAGATTTCCCTAGGCTGTTCTCGTGACAGTGAGTGAGTTCTCAGGAGATCTGATGGTTTAAAAGGGTGGCCCCTACCCCGTTGCTGGCTCTCCATCCTGCCTCCATGTGAGACATGCCTGCTTCCCGTTTGTCTTCTGCCATGATTGTAAGTTTCCTCTGTGGCCTCCCCAGCCATGCAGAACTGTGAGTCAGTTAAACCTTTTTTTCTTTACAAATTACCCAGTCTCAGGTAGTTATTTATAGCAGTTTGAAAACTAACCAGTACAATCTGTTTTGTAATTTTCCCAAGGCCCTGAGTCTCCTTACCATGGACTGAGTTGTTACCTGAATTCCAGGCAATGGTATTTTCTTGGGAGGGGAGTGAGCTTTTGGAAGCAGAGGTGCACGGGGATGGCTTGGCTTTGCCCTCCCTCAGCCCTTCCTGTCTCCTGTGGGAGCAGGGGGTTTGCCCATGGGACGGTGATCTTTGGAGGCTTCATGGGATGGAGGGAGGACACTGTTGAGAGGGATTTGGAAGTAGGCAGGACTGAGTCCAGGAGGAGAGGAGGCAGCCGTGAAGCATGAGTGGCCTTCCCAGGGAAGGGCGAGGGAGGGACTCTCAGAACTCCCAGCAGCTGTCCCTTAGAGCCTCCATGTCTCGTGGTGTGACCTAACCGTGGTCTAGAAGTGCAGTGACCCTTCCCATTCGCAAGGCTGGACACCTGGGACTCAGATTTGAACAAGGTTGATGCTGCCTCCAGAGCAGGCCAACCGCAACTCAGAGCCACCGTGTCACCCCGGGAGGCACCTCGGCCCCTTTCAGATTCTCCAGGCCTCCCAACCCTCCTGCCCGCATCCTATCTTTGAGGTTGTCAGCTGGGACAGGCGAGTGCCCAAGGCATTAAACAAAGACCGAGGCTGTGTCTGGGCAAAATCTTCCAAGAGCGGCTGAGACCTCCAATTTCATGGAAACACAAAGGTTTCCATGTTTCCTGGTGACCCCAGGCCCCGACCTGCTCACACACTCTGCCCGGCACTTACCTCTCGGGGTGTGGCTCCCAAAGGAGCTTCCCAGAGCTTCTCTGCTGATAGGCTGCGTTGGCCCAAAGGCTGCGTTGGCCCAAGAAGCCAAACTCTGTAAAATATGGAAGGAGGTTTATTCTGAGCCAGTGACCATGGCCTGGGGGATGGTCTCAGGAAGACCACATGTGCCTGAGGTGGTTGGGTTATAGTTGGTTTTATACATTTTAGGGAGACAGAAGTGACAGGTAAAGGCATAAGTCAGTGCACTTAAGAGGTACATTGGTTTGGCCTGGGAAGGGGGAGATCTCCAAGGTGGGGGCTTCCAGGTCATAGGTGGATTCAGAGATTTCCCGATTGGTAATTGGTTGAAAGAGTTAAGCTTTGTCTGAAGACTTCAGAAGTTGGTAACAAGGAATGCCGGAGTTAAGATGGGAGGTTGTGGAAGCCACAGTTCTTGTTATGTAGATGAAGCCTCTAAGTAGCAGGTTTCAGAGACAATGAATGTCTCTCGTAGGACCTTGAAAGGTGTCAGACTCTTAGTGAAATCTCTCTTGGATCCAGGAAAGACCTAGAAAAAGGAGATGCAAATTTTTCCCACAAGAGTCGGCTTTACAGAGCCATTTCAAAATATGTCAGAGAAATGTTCTTTGGGGTAAAATATTTTGATTTCCTTTAGAGCCTGCTATGTGTCATGTGATGCTGCACCCGAGTCAGGTTGGAATTTGGTATCTTATTGCCACAAGTAATCCATGTTGTCAGTCTTATGATCTCTCTTTTAATGATACAGCTGGTCAGTTGGGCCTAAACTCTAAAAGGGAGCGGGGCGTATTGAGGAGTGTCTGATCTCCCTTCCCATGATGGTTGGGGATTCAGCTTGTCAGATTTCTCTGGGCTCTCTGTGACCTATGCGGGTGTCTGTTCAGTTGGCTGGGGGACTTAGGGTTTCCTTTTTGGTTTACAGCTCTCTGCCAGTTAGAAAACACCCCATTCAGAGTCCTCTGCACCTACATCTGTCACTGGCTGCATCCATCACCACTAACCTACCTTCCTTGTGATTCCAGAAGCTAAGAGGAGGGCAGGGCCTGGAAATGCAGATGCCTTGCCCTGAGTACACACAGGCCCCATGTGCACCCCGGGAGTACACACAGGCCCTATGTTCACCCCGAGAGTTGGAAGGGGTGCTGAGTAGGGTCAGCACAGGTGGCCAAGGTCACTCCCACTTCTTTCAAAGCTCCCTCCAGCAGGCAGGAGGAGGGGGTCCCTGAGCCATGTGCAGCAGGCAAGATGGTGCCTGAGGCCACCAGGGATCTCTGCCCAGGAGGGGAAAGGAGACAAGCCTAGGTTTCACTGTGCCTTTGTCTACTAGGGCTGCTAAAATGGAGTACGTAGACTGGGGGATTACAAACGACAGAAATTTATTTCTCACAGCTCTGGAGGCTGGAAATCTATGATCGGGGTGCCAGTAGGGTCGGGTTCTGGTGAGCATTCTCTTTTGGTTTGCAGACAACTCTTTTCTGGCTGTGTCCTCACATACTGGAAAGGATGAGGGGCCTCTCTCAGGTCCCTTTTATAAGGGCACTAATTTCATTCACAAGGGCTCCACTCTCATGGCCTAATCACTGCCCAAAGGCCCCACTTCCTAATACCATCACTTGGGGGTTAGATCTCAACATCATAATTGCAGGGGGGCACAGACGTTCAAACCATAGTACGTGATGCTCAGGTGTTTGGATGTTTGGTTGAGTGGATGAGAGAAAGAATGGATGGATGGACGGTAGACGGATGGATGGATGGATGGATGGATGGACTGATGGATGGATGGATAAATGGTGATGATGGATTGATGGTTGAATGGATAGATGGATGGAGGGATGGATCGATGGATTGTTGGAGGGTGGATGATGAATGAATGGATTGATGGATGGGAGGATAGATGATGAATGGTTGGATGGTGAACAAGTGGATGGATGGATGATGGATGGATAGATGGATGGATGGATCGATGATGGATGGATGAATGGATTGATTGATGAATGGATGGATAGATGGTGATGGTGGATGGATGTTTGAATGGATAAATGGATAGATAGGTGGATGGATGGATGGATTGGTGGAGGGTGGGTGATGGATGAGTGGATTGATGGATGGGAGGATGGGTGGGTGGTGGATGGTGGATGGTGATTGAGTGGATAAATAGATGGATAAGTTGATGGGTGGGTGGATGAATGGATGGTGGACAGGTAGATGGATGGATTAGTGGGTGATGGATGGATGGTGGATGGTGCATGGATGGTAATGGATGTTGGAATGGGTAGATAAGTGGGTAGGTGGATAGATGGATGGATTGGTGGCGGGAATCGGGGACGTCTGTATATGGATGGATGGGGGATGGCTAAATATTTCCTGAGCCTAGCTGTGAAGCCTCCTGTGAGCCTTGATGTGTCCAGGTCCTAGTGAGGGTACTGGGTTCCCTGAGAAGGCAGTCAGAGTTCTCAGCCTCCATGTTCGTTTTGCCATGGCCAGCACCTGCCCTCGAGGCAGTGACAGTTCACTTGTAAGCAGGACCATCCCTGGGAACTTGCCCCTCCTCACTCCCAGTGATGGATCCACAGCCTACAGCACCCAGCTCCATACACGCTGTGCTGGCCTCAGGTCACCTCCTAAGTGAAGGAGTGCCCCATCTCTGAGCGGGGAACATGTAGCTCCCCCCACATACCACGACCCACCTTCCCTGGGCTGCCCCAGGCTCCCTCAGTGCCGCTCCACCAGCACTTAGCCCCTGGGGCCTCCTAGAACCAGACAGGAGACGCTTTCCTTTTTGTGCATTAAAATTGAAAACTGCGGCTGCCTCTCCTGTCTTCTCTGTTAAATAGCTTCTGTCAATTCGTAGGAATTTGCCTGAGGAACATGATTAGAGTGCTTTTTTTTCCTTCCACTTACATGTCTTAATCTTAATGAAATAATGAAACAGGTAGCTCATTACAGTTGGGCTTTTTTATTTGTTTTTTTGTGTGTTTTGGGTTTTGTTTTTTTTTTTTTCCCTCTCTCTCATTTAATTTGATGATCCAGACTTGGAGTGTTTTGCACTGGTGTGGTCTGGTGCACTCATCCTAAAGGGAGGCGTTTCCATTCTTGAGCGTGGTGGGGACAGTTCCCGGAGCTAATGAATCACTCTAATCAGAGAGCCATCTTGAAAATTAATACATTCTACTGTAACTATTTAAAGAAAAAATAATTATCAAGACTGTTCCCACTAAATTATGCTGTCTAGAAGTTGTAGAAAGAAAATTTTATCTAATTTTAAGATGTAATCTGGGTTTTGCAGATTTTTCTTTTCTTGAGTGATTAACAGATCAGCATTGAATAGCAAGGACTGGAACATGCTGCCCTTTTCTCAGTGTTTTCCTGGAAGCTTGTCTTGTGTCAGCCTCATGCACCCCAAGGCCTTGGCCCTGTCTTGGCCCCTGCCCCGTGAGGGCCAGGTCTTCAGGCCTCTTAACTCCCCATGGCTGCTCTGGGGACGGTGGCTCTCCCTGCCCAGCTCCCCCTTGGGTTCATTTCTAAGTAAGTTCCTTTCTTAGCTGAGAAGACAGTCTTGACTTCCCAATTTCTGAGAAACAGTGCATCCTGACTTAACAGAAAAAGAGGGCCGGGCACAGTGACTCACACCTGTAATCTCAGCACACTGGGAGGCCAAGGCGGGCGGATCACCTGAGGTCAGGCGTTCAAGACTAGCCTGACCAACATAGTGAAACCCCGTCTCTACTAAAAATACAAAAAATTAGCCAGGTGTGGTGGTGCATGCCTGTAATCCTAGCTACTCAGGAGGCTGAGGCAGGAGAATCACTTGAACCTGGGAGGCAGAGGTTGCAGTGAGCCAGAATTGCACCACTGCCCTCCAGCCTGGGTGACAGAGCAAGACTCTGTCTCGAAAAAAAAAGAAAGAGAAAACCTTTGTTGATGTGCCACAGCGTAAGTGCTAAGCACAACATGAAATGGCCCATGTGTGTCCTCAGTGTGGGTCCCCCCAGCCTCTGCACCTGCCTCCCAGGAGGACCCAGTACTCACGGAAGTCTTCAGCTGCAAATGTGCTAGGTGGCTAGAGCGGTTAGAGAGGCGCGGTTTTCAAAACTGCATGGAAACCTTCCTCTGCCTCTGCACACCATATGCAGGGGGGAATGTGGAGCAGGTGGACACTGACAGGTCACCAGGTCTGACCCCCACCCTGGAGATGGGGTGCCTCTCACCCACCTGCACACCCCACCTCTTGGGTCTACATCTGGAGATCCCCCGTCTGCCTGGCCTACTTGTCTTCAGGGTCTGAGTTCTGGGAGGGATTTAGTGATTCCCTGACTTGGGACACGCGTTCACCCCAGAAAAGGCCAGCCTGCACCCTCAGACCCAGGGCCAGAAGCACAGGGCCAGGTTCCAATGCCTGAGGAACCTGTGGAGACTTGAGAGCAAGTCCTCTGGGTGGAGACAAAGTGGTGACATGAGATGTTGCTCAGTCTCCTGGCCCTGCTGTTTCACCAAGTCTGAGCCTATGTCATTCACTGGCTCTCGATTTGGGGTCCTGGGTCACCCGTGTAGCCCCTCGGGTGGACAGACTGGCCTTTCCCCACCCACTCACCCCAGCTCCCTGGGCCAGCCCAGCTCTGCTCTCATGGGACTGAGGCCCAGACTGTACAGGAAAGAGCGGGTTGATGGGCTGGTGTCATTGGCATCACAGACGGGGGCCACAGCCTTGGGCCTTCCTTGTGCTGCCCTCTTTCCTGTCCCCGGTTGATGTAAGTGTCTCCGAGCCTGGCTGGGTGCTTCCCTCAGTTACTAGCAAGCTCCTTGCTGCCCCCAGGAGGCGGTCCCTCCGGGATGAGGGATACAGCAAGGGAGCGCTCCCTGAATGCCACCCTGCCTTGCAAACTCCTCCCTGGTGGCCTGGCTTCCCTCACAGGTGGCCTCACAGCACTGGGGGAGGTGGGCTTGGCTGGCGGGCTGGACTAGGGTCGGTGGATGTGGAGCTGTCCACCCTCCCCTGTGGCATCAGCTGGAAGCCAGGTGCCCGCACTCCCCCGACCCCTCCTGCACAGTCAGATGCTCATAACTGCGTTTGTCCTCAGCCTGCCTGGCAAGGAGACGAGGCTCCCAGCGGGGCTCCTGGATGGGGCCCTTCTCCCACCCCATCTCCTTGTGTTCACACAATGACCCCTTGGCCCAGGTGGTAACTGTGTACTGGAGACCCACAGAGAACCACCTTGGGTGGCCTCCACATTCCAGAAAGTGGGTCTGGGTGTGGCAGGCAGGTGTGGTGGCCAGGGGCCATGGAGAGCTGTGGCTCTCTGGGACGTGCGCCAGCTGCTCAGCTATGCCAGGGTCTGCGTGCCCAGCATGCAGCCTCCACCCTACTGGCCTCTCAAGCCCCTCTGTGCTTGTAGCAAGATCCCAGGTGCTGGCCGCGCCACAGGCTCACAGTGACGACCAGCCCATCACCAGCGCCAGGGCCCCATGTCCTCCCGCAGGCCCTTCCTGGCTGCTGTGCTCTCTCCCTCTTCTCTGTGCGGGCAATTCACCCTTTAAACCTTGCCTCTTCCAGGGAGCCCTCCTGGCTGCCCTGTGGACTCCCCCTCTGTAGTGTAGCATCTTCTTGAAGTGACATAATCAGAGGTCTTGGGGACAGGCCTGTGTCCCTCAAGCTGGGCGTACCCTGAGGCACATGGCAAGTCCAGCCCTAGTGAGTGGCCTTGGCCTCTGCTCTGCCCAGGAGGCTGTGGGCTGACCCATGTCAGCCCAGGCTTGGGGGCCGCGCTGCCCCCCACCCCCTGTCTTCTATGATGAGTTGATCCAGGCACAGAGCTCCCTGATGTGGAGGGAAGGAGGACACCTCACCTCCCGAGCTTGCCCCACATCTGGATGGGGTCCAGAGAGCTCCCACAGCGTCTGCCTGGAAGCAGCTAGGTGAGCATTAGGAAGGTGCTTGACCCTCCTGAGCCCTGTCAATCTCCAGTGGCCAAGGAGACCCACCCCAAAGCAGTAAGCACGAAGCCGGTCCATGAGGCTACAGTGGCCGGTGAAGTCCCTTCATACCCGAGGCTCCCAAGCAGGCCTCGGGGCAGCCTGGGGACCATCGGTAGTCAGGGGCCATGGGCTTCCTAAGCTCAAGCTGGCTCAGGTACGAGGTGCGGGGGCCACCTCTGGGCCCCTTCCCATGTTTGCCAAGTAGGGAGCCGCCTCCTCTCGCTGCTGTAAGGGTCTGATGGAAGGATGGGCGGGGCTGTCTTTCCAAAGCCCGGAGACTGCTGCTGATGCAGGTTTTACATTATGTTTGATGTTTTTGGTATTGTCATCTTCCCGGTCTTTATTGAGTAACAAAACCAGCGAGGCCTAAGAGGGAAGATGGAAGCGTGGCCAGGACAGGGTTGCCTTGGGTCAGGCACCAGGACCGCAGGTGAGGAGGCAAACTGGGTTCGCCTGTATGCTGAGCGCCCAAGGCAGATGCAGTCTCGCGAGGAACGCAGCCTGGAGAGGCTCCCGGTCGCAGTGGCATGGCTGGGCAACGGAGGACGCACCAGGAGCAGGCTCTTCTTCTGCCCCCGCTGGAGGCGCTCAGGCCAGCCATAATCCGGGAGGTGACCTCTGCTTTTCCCCACCTGTAGACCCTCCAGGGCACCTGCCTCTTGGCAGATCTGCTCAGGAGGAAGGCCAGGTGTCTGGCTGTCTGTGCTGGGCACATCCGGAGAGGGCCCCGGGTGGCTGATGCTGAGCCTCATGGGATGGCGAGGCGGTGCCTGTGAGACAGGCGTTTCCTGTGGAGACAGGCGCTGCCTGTGCTTGTTGGCTCCCAACTGCTTCTGGGAGGTCCCTGTCATGGGATCCATCCTGAGACAGCCCCTCCTTGGATGGACTGAGCTGACACTAGGTGCCCTGGAGGGCTGAATCTCCCTCCAAAGGGGGCTGTGCCACCAGCTCGTAGGGCAGGCACACTGTGTGCCTCCTTCCTGTCCCCAGTCGGAGAGGCCCTGGTTTACTCCTCCCTGAACCTGGGATGGGGCAGTGTGCCAGCGGGAGGAGGCTGGGGTCTTCCTGGAAAGACACTGAGACCTGAGTCCCGGCCCACCCAGGAGACCCTCGCTTCCCTCAGCAATGGCCTGTGGCCCAAGAGCCGCCTCCAGCCTGCAGGATGTCAGGCAGTGAGGCCCTCAGAGTGCAGGGCAGGCTGCAGTAGGTCAGCAACACGGCTGTCAAGAGTCATGGGTCTGCTGCAGCCCTGGGCCCCTCCCTCCTTGCTGTCAGGCTTAATCAAGGCAGCTGGGACTGTGCTCATGGAAAAGGCAAGAAGCATATTTTGGGACCATTAGAGGCAATTTTGTTTACTTGATTTATTTTAATTTACTTAATTTATTAATGTTTTAAGAGACTGAGTCTCGCCACGTTGCCCAGGCTGGTCTCACACTCTTGGGTTCAAGCGATCCTCCTGCCTGGACCTCCCCAAGTGCTGGGATCACAGGCCTAAGCCACCATGCCTGCCCTTACCTGGTTTTTGAAAGAGGATTCAGTCATAGCCTGACAATCTGATGAAGGTTGAGGATATGAAATCAATCCTAGAAGTGGTGATGGCAGTGACAGCGTGGCACAGCAGTGCTGTATGACGGGGAACTCCGCAGAGCTCTCCAGCACGTGGAGTCGTATTTTAAAAGCGTACATATCTAGACAGCCTCGTGACGGTGTGCAGGTGGCCGTACGAAGGGCGTGTTCCCAGGAAGGTCAGAATGGGAAGCAGCCGCCTGTCCTCGGTCACCGACCTCAGGCCCCATTGGCCCCAGGCCCTGCAGGAACAGCCCAGAGCTAGCGTGGGACCTCAGGAGCCGTGCCCAGGCCACCTCACGGGTGGGGCACGGTGGAGGCAGGAAGAGCATCGGTGGTGCCTGGGGCCCCGTCATCTTGGGAGCAGCGTAGAACTCCGCGAGTCCATGCTCACTATTCACAGAGCGCAGCAGCGTGTATGTCAAGGGTGCTCGTTCGGGCCCACGGCCATTGGAACGCTGCCCTTCGACCCNGTGGCCGTACGAAGGGCGTGTTCCCAGGAAGGTCAGAATGGGAAGCAGCCGCCTGTCCTCGGTCACCGACCTCAGGCCCCATTGGCCCCAGGCCCTGCAGGAACAGCCCAGAGCTAGCGTGGGACCTCAGGAGCCGTGCCCAGGCCACCTCACGGGTGGGGCACGGTGGAGGCAGGAAGAGCATCGGTGGTGCCTGGGGCCCCGTCATCTTGGGAGCAGCGTAGAACTCCGCGAGTCCATGCTCACTATTCACAGAGCGCAGCAGCGTGTATGTCAAGGGTGCTCGTTCGGGCCCACGGCCATTGGAACGCTGCCCTTCGACCCCGTCCGCCCACTCGGATTCCTAGTAGCTGAGCGCTGGACGTGACCTCGAGTCCAAGCCTCTGTGAGAAAATACGTCCTTGTCTGCCTGGAGGCGGCCCAGCAACAGGCCTCATCCGTCCTCAGAGTAGCCTGGCAGGATGAGTCCAGAGCCATGAGAATGCTCAGACCTTTGCATCCTATAACTGCTCTCAGAAATTTGCCTGAAGAGAATGATTGAGAAGGGGAGGGCAGGGTGAAACCAGGAAAGTACAAACCCCCAAAATGCACCGCCATCAGGAATGGCCAGGTGAGTCGGAAATCCGTGTGTGCATGACGGTGCAGCCTGTGCAGGCGGTGAAGGAGGGGCTGTGACTCGCAGATGGCTGTGACTCGGCCATGGGCGGACAAGGAAGCGCAGCCTGAAGTCCCAGAGGAGACCAGCAGGTGAGGCCTGCAGGAGGGGCAGCTGGGCCTGGAGCTCAGGGAGCTCTGTTACCACCCTTGGTCCCACTCCAGGCCTTGGTCCTGTTTTCTGCCTTATTCCCGTCCTGCCCCAGGCCTTATTCCTGCTCTCTCTCTCAATCCCGCCCTGGGCCTTGTCCTACTCCAGGCCTCATTCCTGTTCTCTCTTGGTCCTGCTCCAGGCCTTGGTTTCTGAGGGCCTCCCCCAGGCCTGCAGCCTGCCCTGGGCTTTGCATCCTTCAGGCCATACTCCTGACCCTGCTGTGGGGTGTGGTCAGCCATGGCCACCTACTCCCGTCCCACTGACCATGCCTCTCAGATGGATGCAGCTCATAGACGGTGCCCTGGGTGTTTCTTCCGGATGGGGAAACTGGGGGGTCCCCTGCTCCAGAAGGCCACCTTCCTCTCTTCTCTAGATGGTTCAGCACCTCCACTGGGCTACTGGCTTCTCCTCCTTCTTCAGGAAGCCCGTGGGCCCCTCTGAGGTCCCTGCCCACAGGCCACGCTAAGGCTAACTGCATCCCATGTTCCAGCATCACCGCTTGTAAGCCGTGTGGCCTGGGGCAGACTTCTTGAGCTCTCTGAGCTTCCGTGTCCTCTTCTGTAATGTGAAGATGAAGCTAATTGACTCCTCAGTGGTAGAAATCAATCATAAAATTCCAGTAATCAATGAGCATACCAGTCCCTGGGAGGACCACCAGGGCGGCAGCAGCCGTCCGAGGGCCCCAACGCTCAGAACGCTGGGGAAAGGGGCGGTCAACATTGACACACAGATACGTAGAAATGACCGTGTGGCATAGCCCTGGGGAAGGCTGGCGCTGCTGGGCCACACCGAGTTTCCTGGTGCATCTGGGCTCCGACGTGTCAAGTGGGGCCCTTCCGGAGTGCAGGAGGCTCTTCTGGAGGCATGGGACAGAGACTCCTCCCAGAAACCTGGGCGCTTCCTAACCAGTGCTCTGGGCGTGTTTGCCTTTTTCTGAGCCCTGAGCCTGGGAGGCCCAGCTGTGCCCGCTCACCCCAAAAGCTGCCTCCCTGCCCCACGTGCTAGTCACAGGTCACCGAGCCTGTGGGTATTTAGTCCTGCTCCCAGAAAGCTCCTCATCTGATGTCCTCTGCATCCCCTGGGCCACGTTGTCCTGGCAAGGGAAAACTTCCACCCCCATCCCCACCACTCCAGACCTCCACCCCCACCCCACCGCTCCAAGACTTCCACCCCCACCCCCACCGCTCCAGACCTCACCCCACCCCCCACCGCTCCAGACCTCCACCCCCACCGCTCCAGACCCCCACCCCACCCCACGCTCCAGACCTCCACCCCCACCCCCCACCGCTCCAGACTTCCAACTTCCACCGCCAACCCCATCACTCCAGACTTCCACCCCACCGCCCCAGGCTGGGACCACTGGGGAGGTCAGGCCTCAACATGCTGCCTCCCACCGGGCAGAAATGGGAGCCCAGGGCCCTCCTGCGAGCTTGAAACGCACCTTGCAGAGATGGGTTTCCCAGTGACTGTCCTCAGTGCCTGCAGTGCCTGTGTCAGGACTTACTGCCTGTGGGTTCTTCTGTGGTACCTCTGAGATACCCCATTTCCGTTCGACTCCATGAGGCCAGGTGGTCTGTGTGTCTTTGTGTGTCTGCATTGAGTGCATGTGGTTTGTGTAATGCATGTACATTGTGTGTGTGTGTGTGATTTGTGTGTATTTGTCTGTATTAATATTGCCCGCCCCTTTTCCCATGCGTATGGCTATAGATTGAACGCTCCATCACCAGCCAGATCTGGGAGACTCAAGGGACACTTTTCCAGGTGAGACACTGCCAGGGAGAGCGGCCTCCCCAGCTCAGACAGTCGAGTTGTGTTTCTTGCGATATCTGAGTAAATGCCCAAAGATGTCTCCTGGAATCCAACCGGTTTTTTTCTGGATGATTCATTTTTCCAAGCTGTTGAGTACAGTAAGCAGAACTGTGTGTTAATGGAAATGAGGAAGTTTTGTTCCCGAGGGAAGCCTGCCGTTCACAAGCACCTCGGAGCTTGGGTGTGGGTTGAGCAATGTTGTGGTCACAGTCCCAGGCAAAGGAGCACCGTGGGTGCCTGTCTGCCTGTCCCCGTCCGCCTGTCCACCTGTCTGCCTGTCCCCCTGGAGTAGCCAGCGTGTTCCTCCTGCGGCGTCGGACCAGGGAAGGGTCCTGTGGACAATTGGCTTCTCTGCATGGGTTTCATGGGTTGGGTGGGTCTCAGGTTTGGGGGTGGGCAAGGGCACCTGGCCAGGGTGTGGGCAGCAGGGGCGCCTTCCTGAGCTGCTGGCTCTTTCAGAGATTGGCTGGGCCTTCCTGGTGCTGGAAACAAATAGGCCCTCTGGCATCACCATTCCTGGTGAGGGGGGTCCGTTCTGCATACAGCATCACTCAGTCCCTAGCGTAGGGCTTTCGAGCACCACGGGGCCACACAGCCACCCTGCCGATGGCCACGCAGACAGGACGGAGAGGATCCGCGCTCAAGAGCACACAGGCTGTTTGGGACTTCAATGAGCTGGGTCAACTGGGGTCCACTCAACCCCACCTGCCCCAGACCTCTGATCAGTAGAATTGACAGGCATCTGAAATCAGAGCTGTACATGCCAGTCTAGGGTCTTGATGGGCTGGTGCCATGAGAGAAGTGGCGCAGGCTGCCCACCCTCAGACCCCTGCACACCCACACTGAGGCTGGGGAGGAAGGAGACTGTGCCAGTCACCCGGGCCTGAGCTCTGCAGACACTGTGGCTTTGCCCATTTCTCAGCACTCTGCATTTATGACCTTTCTGGCCGGATGTAGCAGGTGCTTTCCTGTCCCTTCCTATCCTCCCTCCATCCTTCCCTCCTTTCCTCCCTCCCTCCCTCCCTCCTTTCCTCAGGAACTTTGAGGGGCCCCTGAGTACCCTGCCCAGGAACAGGAGGTAAAGGTGAAGGTCTGGGGTTTCAGATGCCAGCACTTCCCCTTTGGCCTGCAGGGGATCTCCGGACTGAATGGGTGGCAGCCACCTGGGATCCCCTTGGAGGGCGGAGCTCCCCCAAACTGCAGAGCTAGGTCCCGGAGAGGGGAATCCCTGAAGGGTCCCTGCAGGTGTCCAGGCAGCTGATGGCCGGGGTCTGACACCCCTTCACCCTCAAAGCCATCACCTTCATACCACTTCTGCCACCCTTGCTGCCTTCAAAATCTCTCAGCCAGGATATGAGGGTGGAATGAAGTTTGCCCCTGCACAGCCCCCTCTGAGTCCAAACCCTCTGCTACATGAGATACAGGTTGTGTGTGCACAGGCTGGCCTGCGTCACCCCAGCTTCTTACCAGCACAGCACAGCCACGCAAAGGCCCTAGGATAGGAGGAGGGAGTTCCCGTCTTAGGGAGATCAAAGGCCTCACCTCCCCCTCCTTTTTAAAAGTTTTTTTAATTTTATTTTTCCGTAAGTTATTGGGGCACAGGTGGTATTTGGTTGCATGAGTAAGTTCTTTAGTGGTGATTTGTGAGATGCTGGTGCACCCATCACCTGAGCAGTGTACACTCCACTGTGTATGTTGCTTTTCATCCCTCGCCCCCTCCCACTCTCCCCCGCAAGGCCCCAAAGTCCATTGTATTATTTTTATGCCTTTGCATCCTCATAGCTTAGCTCTCACATATCAGTGAGAACATGCAATGTTTGATTTTCCATTCCTGAGTTACTTCACTTAGAATAATAATCTCCAGTTTCATCCAGGTTATTGCAAATGCTGTTAATTCATTCCTTTTTATGGCTATGTAGTATTCTGTCATATATATATCACAGTTTCTTGATCCATTTGTTGATTGATGGGCATTTGGGCTGCTTCCATGATTTTGCAATTGTGAATTGTGCTGCTACACCTGTGTGTGTATCTTTTTCAAATAATGACTTCTTTTCCTCCGGGTAGTGGGATTGCTAGATCAGATGGTAACCCTCCTTTTGTAAATTAATCTCAGCTTTGCCTTTACTTGCTAGACCACATTGGACAAGTCACATAACTTTTCCAAACCTCAGTATTCCTGTCTACCCAAGGCGGCGAGGGCCAGCTCCCTGAAGGGGGGATGCAAGCAGTTAATGGGGTCATAAACACACCTTGCCTGTAAATTGCAAGGGCACCACAGTGTCTGTTCCTTCCCTTCCCTTCATCCTCCTCATTGGACCTCACTTTACCTTTTTCTCCAGATGGTGACATTTCTAGGTGAGAAGTCTGGGAGCTAGGCATGGCCTTTGAACAGAGCGAATTCAGACTCTCTGAGGCCCTAAAGCTTGTGGGGTCAGTCCTGGCTCTCAGCACTTCCTGCTTCACACAGTTAGGAAGACTTGGGAGCAATCACCCTAGCTGAGAAATCCTGCAGTGGCCTTGTGGGGGTCTTTCCAGTTCTGGGGCTGAGCCAGCAGCGGCCTGTGCTGAGCAGCTGGGAACTGGGTCCCTGGCACTGGTTCTGCATGACCTGAGGCTCCTGCCCGCATGTGTCTTACCCTTACTTGAGAGCTGGCCTGGTCCTAGCAACTTCCATCCATGTCAGTGTGCAGGAGACACCGGGGTGGTCTTCTAGTCCCAAATGCCATCCGTCCCTGCGGGGGCACAGAGACCTGGGTATGGGGCATGGGGCTCAGGAGGTGGCCACCTGGAGTCAGACCCTGTCTCTGCCCTTACTGGCTGGCTGCGTCATTTTGAGAAGTCCTCGTTATTTCTGTAGCCTTCTGCCTGGTCATCAGAAACAGGGCGATGCCACCTGTGTCCTCAGGGCTGCGGAGAGGGTCCGCCGAGCTGAGAGACCAAGGGAGGTGGCCCGGGCCTGCCGTGGTGGTGGGAGGTCTGGCCAGGCTCAGGGCAGAATGCCTGGGAGAGACAGAGAGCCTCCGGAATTTAGGCTCCAGGATGGGAGGTGTGGATGCCCACGTTCTCAGGGATGGACGTTACAGGCCCTCGGGAGACCTGAGGACTTCTGAGTATGTGGCCAGTCTCTTAGAAGTTGGGTTTGGTGACAATTGGGAATGCGTCACTGGTCCCTTTGCCGGCCGGTCATTCCTCATTGTGTGTCAGGTGCCCCCTCTGTTCCGGGATCCAAGCAGGTGTTTGCCCTGCATCCCACCCCAGCATCTGCCCAGCACACTAGGTGCCCAGGTTGAATGTGCCCACGGTCGACTTGAGGGGCTGCCTCCCCCACGTGCAGCCAGCCTTAGAGCCTTGCCTTGGGGTCTGGGCACTGGGAGTGGGCAGCTCCCATCCCATGAGCATAGCAGTGGCCAGGAGGAGGACCAGAACATCACCAGAACATCACAGGATGAGGACCAGGCTGAGGCTCCTGTCCCCGCTGCAGGGATGTGGGCTCACTGTCCAGCATCATTTGGGACACATGAGGCCAGGGCGGGAGCTTCGGGCCACTCCTATAGCAGCCTCGTGTGGTAAGGATCCGGCCAGGGTGCCTTCTGCAGGGTCCACTGGGAAAGGAGAGTGGGTGCTGGATTCAGAAGCCAGTGAGGACCAGGGACAGGGGTGGCAGGTTCCAGCCTGTAACCCAGTCTCCTGCCTCACAGCTCCACTCACGACTTCAATCTTGCCCTGGAGCGCGACCTCACGACCCTCATACGAGTGTTTGGTCTGCTAGCCTGAGAGCCCCAGAATGGGCTAGGGTAGGAAGAGGGGCCTCTGGTGGAGGAGCAAAGTGAGCTGAGCAGGAGGAGAGAGCAGTCGTCCCCACCGGCTGCGGAAGACACGGGGCAGCTCAGCTCAGCTCAGCTCAGCATGGGCAGAAGGTCTGGGGTGAAGGCCCCCACTATGTGTGACCCCTCCCATAGCAACATACTTACTGCCGGGCTTGGGGAAAGCCCCTGAGATGGGGCTCTGCCTCCTGCACTTGCACAGGTATTTGTGTCCAAGGAGGCCAAACAGAATCCTCTGCTCCCAGGAGAAAACCAGGAGTGGGCTTTGTGCAGCCACAGCCATGAGTCTTCCTGGTTAAGAGCTGTCCTCTGAAGTGGCTGAAAGTTGTTAATGAATGCAGGCTCCTCTGCCTGCTTTCTTGGGAATGGATTTGAAATTACGCTCTGGACTTCTACTTGCTTGATGGCACATGTGATATGTGATCTCTTCCTGCTTTGTCCACAAGGGATGCCCTGCAGGGGAAGATTCCCTCCAAGTCTAGGTTCTCCTTGGACCCCATGCTGTGCCAGCAGGAGAGTGTGTGGCTGGGTGAACAGCTGCTTTGCCTGGGAGAAGATGGGAACTGAGCTCAGGGTAGACAATGGTAGGCACTGAGTCTTTGGCCAGGAGCCCAGAGGAGCACTCCCTGGACCCGGGAAAGCCAAGACTCCTTATTGGAACCCCAATGGTAGCATGCTAGCTCCCCTGCTGCTTGGGTTAGATGAGAAACCAGGGACAAAAGCACTTCCCTGAAGGGATGGGGAAGATGGCATGCCAGGCACATGTTCTGTGGGCACAGGGATGGAAGTTCTGAGCTGTAATTCACTGGGGAGGATCCAAGAAGAGAGGAACCTGGACTAGAATGAAAATGAAGACAGGCTACCAGGGCCCTGTTAGGGCTTGATTCATTATCCCTTTCTGAACCCCAGCATCCTCATACCTGAAATGAGCTAAGGATGAGAGCCTTCACCTGGAATTGCCATAGGAATGAGGGCTGCCATGTGTATGGCACAGGAAGGAGTCACTCCAGGTAGCTGCTGAAGATGGAGATGGTGATGATGATGGTGACAGTGGTGATGATAATGATGATGATGATGATGGTGGTCGCTGTCATGGTGTGATTAGGGTGATGATATGTGATTGATGGTAAATAGAGGAATAGGGGTTGGAGTTGTTGATATTATTTTGAATTATGTTATTGTTTGTGTGGATGATGATGATTATATTTGATGTCTGTGGTGACTGATTAATCATTTGGTGGTTGGATTGATGATTGGTAGTTGGTATGATATGTATTTGGTTGGTTATTAATGTTATTTTTTGTGATGTTGAGATGGTGGTGTGATTGATGTGATGAAGTATCAGTATGGTATGTATTGTTGTTGGTGATGATGGTAATTGTGATTTGATTATTGTGTAATGTGAAGTTGATAATTGTTGATTGGTGATTGATTACATATTTGATGTTTGTTATGTGATGTATTCATGGTTGGGTTATGGTTAATGTGATGATGGTATACACTAGGACAAATGAAATATATGATGGTTTTTTGATGTAATGATGTGAGATGGAGTGGTGGTGATGTTGGTTGATTTGGTGAGAATACTGGGGTGGTTATTGATTTGATTGGTGATTGGTTAATAATTGTGATGGATTGATGGTGTTTGATAAATGATTTTGATGGTTATTTGGTGGTGATTGATGTATGTGATTGGTGAGGATGATGATGGTTGGATTGATGGCCATGTTGATGATTGGTGAGGATTGTGGAGCATGTATGGTTTGATTGTTGTAGTGATTATTTATGGTGGAATGGGGTGTTAGGAATGATAGTCCATAATGATTTGGTGATGGTGGTGGTGGTGATGTATATGGTATGATAGTTGGTATGGTGTGGTTTTATGATTATTATGTATTGGTGAGGTTGGTTGGTGTTGATGATGTGGTGGTGAATGGTTAAGTGATTGGTGGTGTGATAATTGTATTATGTGAGTATATATTGATGATGGTGTTTATAATGTATTATGATTGGTGATTGATGGTGTAGTGATGATATTTGTATGATTAAGATGTTGATGGTGAGATGTGCGATAATGGTGTGCGATATGATTGATGGTATGTTGGTGATTGGTGGTGATTCATGATGTGTGTGATGGTGATTATGTGATGGTGGTGTGTTATGATTAGTGTAATTGTGTGTTATTGATTTTGATAGTGATGGTGGTAGTGATGATGATGGTGGTAGTGATGGTGGTGATGATGATGGTGACAATGATGGTGATGATAATGATGGTGGTGATGATGGTGATGATGGTAATGGTGATAATGGTGGTGGTTATAATGATGTGATGGTGATGGTGATGGTGGTGGTGATGATGGTGATGGTAGTGATGATGGTGATGATGGTGAGATGGTGATGATAATGGTGGTGATTATGATGATGTGATGGTGATGGTGGTGATGAAGGTGATAGTGATAGAGGTGGTGGTGATGATGGTAGTGATGATAGTGATGGTAGTGGTTATGATGATGTGATGGTGATGATGGTGGTAGTGATGATAATGATAGTGATGGTAGTGATGATGGTGGTGATGATGATGGTGACAATGATGGTGATGATAATGGTGGTGGTTATAATGATGTGATGGTGATGTTGATGGTGATGGTGGTGGTGGTGATGGTGATGATGCCGATGGTAATGGTAGTGAAGGTGATGATAGGGAGAGCTGACTGAGCTGAGCTGGATGAGAGGAAGCTGCAGCACAGGGTTCTACCCATGATGGGAAGGATGCCAGTGCTGCACAGGGAGGTGACCTGAGTGGGGCACATTCTGCAGGCGTCGTCTTGAGTAGAGGCTCCTGCCTGTTCATAGGAGCGTCCCAGGAACTGAGCCAGGATGAGTATGTAGATTTAGGGTGCCTGGCCTGGGAGGGGTGTGTGTGACCGGAAGCTTGAGTGGGTCTCCAGATGATGCTGAGGTTTATAATGAGCATGGGACACCTGGGAACAAGGTGGGTCTCCCAAGCAATCACCAGGAACCAGCTGGGCAGTGCTGGACCCCTGGTTCTACCCCAGGAATGAGAAGGGTAGAGGTGAGGAGGTCTCTTGGGAGGAAGATGTGCCAGGAGTGCCAGTAGGTAGGACCTGGTAACTAATGGAGGTTTCTCACACCGGAGGATGCTGGATCTGTCCTGAGCACAGCAGGGTGACTGTGGGGTGCGGCGGCTCCTGTGGAGGGAGCGACTCTGGACCTGGAGACAGGAGTACCAGGCAGGCGGGCAGCGGGGAGACTTTTCAGCCCAGCCTCCTGGGGCCCTGGGGGCCTTAGGAACGCTCCCCCAAGAGGGAGCATCAGGGCTGAGCAGCCTCCAGGCTTAGCGCAGTGCCCTATGAGACCTTTTCTCCTGCTCCGCCCTGGCCCTGCCTGGGTTGCAGCAGACAGAGGCAGGGGACCTGGCCCCTCCGGATGCCCGGCTACAGGCCAGAAAACAATGGTGCTCAGTCGGGTGCTGTGCTTTGGTTACCTGGGACCAGCATGTAATGACTGCATGAGGCTGCAGTGACCCAGGAGGTTCCCTTACCTCCGAGGGACTAAGATAGCCAGTTTGCTAGAATCCCTCAAGCCCAACAGGGAGCTGCTTTTACCACCAAACAGGCAGGATCAAGGGATAGAGGGAGACTAAGTGACATCTTTTAGAAACCCCACACCATGTGCTCCTCCAAACGCCTACATCTGGACTCCTGTGTCCCAGGGCCGGGATCCAGCAGTGGGGCCCCAGAGGAGCTGATGCCTGCCTCGGCTAAGATCAGAGGGAGGTCTTGCGAGCTTTCCTGGCCCTACAGCAGGTACCTCCTGGGCTCCCTTCCACAGCCTCGGGGTGTAGCCCATCTGGGCTCTACAGGCCCGGTGCATGGCCAGGGCTGTGCCCCTACCAGTGAGAGACCCTTCCAGCCTGGCCCTGCAACAGGCTCAGGCACCAACTGTGCCTCTTGCTCTACTCACCAGCCCAGTGCTGCCTGGTAACTGGTAAATGACCAGAGCCATGTTCCTCAGACCTAAGTAATGTGGCAATGCCTTTTTTTGTTTTTTTTGCGACCAAGGCCCACTCTGTCCCCCAGGCTGGAGTGCAGTGGCATGATCTTGGCTCCTGCAACCTCTGCTTCCCAGATTCAAGTGATTCCCCTGTCTCAGCCTCCTGAGTAGCTGGGATGCACCACCATGCCCAACTAATTTTTGTATTTTTAGTAGAGGCGAGGTTTCACCATGTTGGCCAGGTTGGTCTCGAACTCCTGACCTCAGGTGATCCACTTGCCTTGGCCTCCCGAAGTGCTGGGATGACAGGTGTGAGCCACTGCACCCTGCTGACAATGCCTTTTTTTTTTTTTTTGAGATGGAGTCTCGTTCTGTCCCCCAGGCTGGAGTGCAGTGGCGCAATCTGGGCTCACTGAAAGCTTCGCCTCCTGGGTTCACGCCATTCTCCTGCCCCAGCCTCCCGAGTAGTTGGGACTACAGGTGCCTGCCACCACGCCCAGCTAATTTTTTTTTTTTTGTATTTTTAGTAGAGACGGGGTTTCACTGTGTTAGCCAGGATGGTCTCGAGCTCCTGACCTTGTGATCCACCTGCCTCGGCCTCCCAAAGTGCTGGGATTACAGGTGTGAGCCACCGCACCCGGCCGACAATGCCTTTTAAGGGGAAGACCCACCCTCCTGTTGACCTCCGTCGTTCTGATTACAATGTTGCAGGACTATGAACACACAGGAAGCTGGGAGCCCTTACCAGGTGGTAAAACTGTAATAAACCCAATGAACTGAGGCCCATTTACAAAGTCAACACAAACAAAACGGCAAAACCAATAAAAGTTAAAGCTGCAGCACGCGTTTTGCAGGGCAGATGCTTCTCGGTGACGGGGCACTGGCAGCGAGCCCCAGGGTGGAGAGATCTACCTGCTGGCCCGCCCACCGTGTGTATACATTTCCCTGCGATCTGTTCAGTGAGCTCTGCTCTCACATACTTCAGGATGTGTCGCATGAAGGCGTCTTATAATCACGTGGCTTTGTTTGTTGTCATCACACCTTGTGTTTAGCCCAGAGCTGTCCTGGGAGGCACTTTTATGAGCGGGTTCCTGATAACTCGCCTAAGATGTCTCCTTCGGGTGAAGACAAGCTTTGCCTTGCAGCGTGAGTAAGCGGGGCTTTAAATGGGAATAATCCAATTATTGCAGCGACTGCGAACAGAAGAAATGTTCATTCCATGTTTACTGCTGCACTTACTCCTAATGAACTGCTCTGAGACGGGGAGAGGGAAGGCGGGAAGCACACAGAGTGTGGCCCTGGGTGTACCACCCACACCCCGGAGAGCAGCTCGCATGCCCCAGTGACACATCGAGCTCCTGCCTCTTCTTCCTGTTGGAGTTTACACGGGGTATTGGGAGTGGCTGGGCTTTTGCTGGATGTGAATGTCTGCATGAATGTGCACATGGGTACACGCACACACCGTATACACACACATCCCACCTCATCCCACCTCACACACGTGGGCCCCCTGGACAGCGTTTGGAAATGAGTGTCCCTCCAGATCACACAGAACATACCTGCACTCTGACATTGCCATTGAAAACACAGCCTGTGAAGAAAAGGTAGGTGGCCAGAATTCTTAGGCCACTGAGCGCTGTCCCCAGGAGGCGATGGCCCAAGGCTGTATCCCCCAGGCAAGCATGCTTCTGATTGGCCACAGAAGACTTGGAAGGCACCACGTGTCTCACTGTGGTTTACAGTCCTGATGTCATGAAAGCCAGCCAGGGCTAAGGCTAAATGTTCTCCCAGCCTCCATGGTTGTGTTAAGTCTGAGAAAAGACAGACCCAGGACCTCCCAGTGCCGGTCAGAGGTGCCTCCACACTGACCATCTGCAGAAGGCACTGGTGGGCTCTCCCTCCCTCGGGGCGCAGTACCCCAAGACAGCAGCTCCAGCTCTTACATCTCACACCTGGGCAGCCACCGAGGGCTGCTCAGGGCATGTGCTGTGCTGCTGGGGTGGGGGGGTGAGGGCCATGGGAGGTCTCTTGTGTGGTCACGCCCAGCTCAAGCCCCCTGTCCAAGGTGGATCCAAGGAGCAGGGGCCACTACCCTTCACCCTTCCCAAGCATGGGTGACCTCCCTGCACCTCCTGCCCAAAGAAAGGCCTGTGAGTGCCCCTGCCAGGCCACTGCACCCTCTAGAAACAGGAGCGGGTGACAGGGCAAGAAAGGAGACCCCAGAGACACCTCCCCTGTGGGCATCTAGGCCTGCACAAAAGGGCATATTCTCCCCAGAAAAATGGACATTTGTAAGCTGCTTCAGTTTTTTTTTTTTTTTAACAAGGCAGAATACAAAATCACTTTACAACAAGCAGTCGTCCCCTCCTGCAGACTGTGTCCCTGTGTCACAGGTTTCTTTTGTTGAAGGCTCTTAGAAGTTACCCACCAAATACAGTGTGGCCCTCAGATCCCCCCACTCCAGGCTGTGTCTGCAGCAGCCCGTCTCTCATCGGGATGCTGGGGTCTGTGTCTGCAGCAGCCCCTGTCTCACTGGCGTCCCGGGGTCTGTGTCTGCAGCAGCCCCTCTCTCATTGGGGCCCCGGGGTCACAGTAGCACTGACTGAGGTCCGGAGAGGCTGTCGAGGCGGGAGAGGAAGGCCTGGCTCCCAGAAAGCAGACAGCGCTCAGCAGGAGCAGATGTGTCCTTCTCCACTTCTCCGCGCGGGTTTCTCCCTGTCCAAGATTCTCCTTTCCTCTCCCCCACTCCCTGCCGGCCTGCTCTGCCCTGGGAGCTCTAGTCACACCTGGGTACACCGTCCCTGGTGAGGTCAGGCTCTCACAGCCTAGTGTCTGTGGATAGGCCGACGCCCACCCCACCCGCTAGCTTCCAGCTCCTTTCCTTGCATGCCTGCCCTGGAGCCGGAAGGCGACCTCTGCTGTCCCCAGCCCCCTCCTGTGTTCCTCGGGGCAGCTGTCTGGGACACGAGTTAGTTGTTCTGGGACATTGACTGATTAAATGAAAGGACGGTCTCGGGAACCAGCAGCCCTTTGACCACAGTCTTAAGGATACTGGGGTCTGGGGGTGCCCCTTGGGTAGGAAAGGAGGGGAGCGGAAATGGGCCTGGGTTTCTTCTCCCTCGGGAAGGCGGGTATTGGGTGGGGGTGCCGCTGTGACCTGCTTCTTGGTACATGTGAGTGTACATGTGGATGTGCATGTTTGCCTGTGTGCACGCACTCCAGGGGCAGTTCGTCCTGTCCGCAGGCTGGATGAGAGCTTGTCTGGAAGCTCTGAGATCATCTCAGGTTCTCAGGACACACAGTAGCAAGAGCTGTCCCACTTCAGCAGTTGAGATGTTCGATGCTGTATAGCAAACGAGTTCAGATGTCTGATCCCACATAACAGACACACCCTGCTGGATTTTGACCGTACAGCTCCTCCCATGCCGTCTGCCCAGCTTTACTTCAGGCTGAGAACCCCACTTAGTTGTCTGCTTCTTGTCCCGCAAGTTCAGGCTGGGGAGGAGGGGATGGGCAGAGCCCTCTGGCTGTGACTGGAGGCACTGCCAGCTGTGGGAGGCCTGCAGCTCTTCATCTCGAGGGCCTGATACAATGGATGTGTATGCGCCCCACATCAGTGGGTGCCCCAGGCGGCACATGGCTCGAGTGGGTGTCTCAGGACTGGCTGCTTCCATCTAGTAGAGGACATGGGGGCAGAGGGTAGAGGCCCCTGTCTGCAGAGATGACCTTTGCAGCCGGGCCTAGAAGGGGCTTCCAGCCTCCCTCCGCCCTGCATCCGCGTCCTCCAGCTGTGTCTAGAGCTGTAGATGCAGGCGTGATGAGAGGAAGCTGGGTGGCAGCTCCCAGGGAGGGTTCTCCTCTGGGGCACTGGGGTGTGTCCCCACACTGAGGACATGGCACACCCTGCCCTGCACTGGTCCACCCAGGTGCTGTGGGCCGCCCGCCTGGGACCCTGCTCGCCCGCTGGGGTTCAACACAACCCTTGCCTGCATTTCCTGGGGTGCACTTTCCTCCCAAGCCTTTGTGTAGACGGGGTGTTTGAAGTCCGCTTTGACTTGGCCCCTGTCACCCAAACAGCCACCCTGTTCTGTCTTCAACTCCGTTCAAGGGTCGCCCAACCGTTTTTGGCAAGTTGGACTTTCAGCAAACTGATTGGGAGCCTGAACAAGGCTGTGCTGAGGACCTGTGGCCAGCCAGGCCCCGCCCACATCTCAGCCCTTTCCTCCCCAGGCTGTTTGCAGGGTCACCAGGCCTGCTCCTCTCTGAGACTTCAAGGAGAGCCCAGCTCCTGCCCTGCCCTGGCTCCCTCCCTCCCTCCCCTGAAACCCAGTCCCAGCCTGCACTGGGCAGCGTCCTCTGCACTCTGCCCTCCTGCAGCCCAGGGTTCCTGTGCTACCACTGACAAGGGTCTGGGTGCAGCAGCTGCATCATCCCAGGGAGTGGGGGGCCTTGGAGCGGGAGCCGGCCTCTGTCTGGGGAGGCAGCTTGAATGTGCACACAGAGGGGACCTAGAGTGGTGGAAGGAGCCAAGCCCCCCGTAGACCTGGAGACTCATTGCCAGGGAGCCAGGTGGCCCCAGGGACGATGTGCATGTGTAGTTAGTGAGTCTGCAAGAGGGCACACAGTGGACTTGTGTGTATGTGCGTGTGTGCATTTGTGTGTGGACATGTGGCTGTGTGTGGTGTGTATATGTGTGTGCCTGTGTCTCCATATGTGAATGGCGTATGTGTGTGGGATGGAGAGCGTGGTGTGGGATGGAGAGCGTGGTGTGGGATGGAGAGCGTGGTGTGGGATGGAGAGCGTGGTGTGGGATGGAAGATGGGGCTGAGTGGTACCCTGGAGAAGTATTTCCAGCTGGAGAAAGAGCACTGCTGGCCCTGGGCCTGGCTGGGCTGGGTCTCGGGGGCTGTGGGGTCCTACAGAGGCTTGAGATCAGTGAGACTCTAGATCCAGTCTGGACAAACCCCTCTGATTTGCACCCCTATGCCCCCTTTTCATCCTAGGCAGGGGCTCCCTGGCTCCCTTCTCCAGCCACGTCCTAAGCACCTGCTCCTACCGGCCCGGGGACAGGCACTGCGGACATAAACATGCGTGAGACCCTGTGCCCTTTACCCACCGTGCCCTTTACCTGTTGTGTGCTCAGGACCCCCAGGTTAGCCCATGTGGATGGGCGATGGCGTCTGTTTGCCCAGAGCCCAGGTTTCAGTCGCCATCACTCACACTATCTCGAGAAGCTCTGTCAACCCCAGGGACGCCCCCTCCCCTCCCTGAGAGCTACTGCAACATTGGGACCAGAGGAGAGGCCTCCGCACCCGTGCCCGGGTGAAAGGGAGTTGTGAGATGTGTACTTGAAAGGATGCTTTGTCCCCAGGACATGGTGGCCCGGCGCTGTGCCTCTGACCGCCTCCAGCAGGAAGTGGGCTGGGGTGGGTGAGCCCAGCTCCTGCCGGCAAACAAAAGGTGTTGTGTGCTCAGGGCCGGCCCGCTGGTGCCCTTGGGAGGGCCGGGCCCAGGGATAGGGCAGGCCTGCTGCCTGCTTGTCCCTTTGTTCTGCAAATGCTGAGAGCAGGCAAGCCCCAAAGTGACCTGCATGCATGTACATGCGTGTTTACATGAGAGTGCACATGTGGGTGCATGTGAGGATACATATCTCTGTGTGCTTGCACATATGTGTGCATGTCCGTGCTGCACCTGTGGATACGTGTTTGCGAACATGCATTTACATGGGCATGTGTGTGCCTGTGTGTGTGCCTGCATGCCTCTGCGTGTGGTATGTGGTGTATACATGTGGGTGATGTGTACGTGTGTCTGTGGGGTAATATGTGTGTGGTGTGTGGCCAGGCGATCACGCTACTAGTCATAGGTGATGCTGGTAGTCCCCTCTTCCACCAGCCTAAGGCCCAGGGGGCCCTGCCTCCTTCCTTCTTCTCTTTTTTTTGACAGTCCTGATGCCACTGTGGCATGTTACCACATCATGGCTGGCAGGGTATGAGTGGTTCTCTGCCGTAGAGGGATCATGTGGGCTTGGGGCCTGGCCACTGGAGCACACGGTGTGTCCCGGATGCTGAAGGCTGGCATCCTATGGGCCCAGGATCCCTCCCCTTCCTCAGGCCCCACAGTCACAGTGAGCTCCGGTTGGGCTTCATCCATAGGCCTGATCCGAGAGGGCTCCCAGCAACATAGCCTTGTGGGTGCTTGGCCAGCCGAGCCGTGCCAGTGGAGTGCTTCTGCCTGTGCCATCCTCCCACGCCTCAGCGTCCTTCTCTGGACTTCCCATTTTTTCCCCTAACCCAGAGGCATGAGCTTCAGGGTGGGTACAAGGTCCCAGCTGAGCTTGCGGGAAGGTTGATGCCCTCAGCCTACCCTGTCCACCCTCTCACGCTGCCTGCAGCAGGTCAGGACCTGCTCAATGCCACCTCACACTGCCCTGGGTTTCTGGGTCTTGTGCGGGCCCACTGTCCTGATGCCCAGTCCTTGCTTGTGCTGCAGAGAGGGCCAACCTGGCCGGTCAAACCTGGGTAAACGTCTTCCTGTTGCAGTTGAAGGGCTCATTCACCTAAGACAAAGTCCAGCTGGCTATTGTAGGGCAGAAAGGGACAGCACTGGGGAAACCCCAGGGGGTTTCTGAGGCCCCGTTCAGCTCAGGATGAGAGCAGGAGCAACCGTGCTGAGACCGCCCGTGGGTGCCGTGGTTTGTGGGATGGGATGGGAGCACACATGGGGATTTCTTTTAAGCCACACCGGAGCCTCTTCCTTTCATGTCCTTCAGTGTTGGTACCAGATAAACACACCCAACACACACCACACACTCACACACACACACACACCCACACAACACCACACACACACCAACACACACCCCAACACACACACACCACCCCAACACCACACACAACCCAACACACACACACCCCACACACACCCCAAAACACACACCCCCCCAACACACACACACACCACAAGACACACACACCCCAAACGCACACACCACCCCCAACACACCACACACCCCAACAACACACCCCAACACACTCACACACCCCCAACACACCCCCAACACACGCACACACCCCCAACACATGCACAAAAACACCAACACACCCCAACACACACCACCCACACACACACCAACCACACACACAACACACCAACACACCCAACACACACCACAACCCCAACACACACACACACCCCCAACCACACACACACCCAAACCACACACACACACCCAACACACACACCCAACACACACACACCCCCAACACACACACCAACACCACACACACACCCCACACCACACACCCAACCACACACACACACACAACACACACAACACACACCCAACACACACCCAACAACACACACCACACACACACAGTGCACACACACCAAACACCACACCACACAGTCACACACACACAATGCACACACAGACCCACACCCCCAACACACACACACCCCCAACACACACACACCCCCAACACACACACACAATGCACACACACACACACACACACACACAATGCTTGCTGTACTTTGTCCAGCTCTTTCCCAGGCATTGCAAGGGGATTTCTGCTATTGGGGCATGTGTGTTTCATCCTGTAGCTTCCTCGTGGGTTTAAGGTTCGTGTTCGTGGGTGTCTGAGATTTTTCTACCATATTTCCTGTCACCCAAAACCATGCATCAGGGATGGGAGACACAGCTGCTGGCGGCTTTCTGCAGGAATAAGGAACAGACAAGTAAAGAGGCCCTGGGAAGACACATGACAGATTCCAGACCTCCCAGACCTGCCTCCCCTGCGATGACCCCAGGGCCCGCGCCCTCGTGGGTTGAGGAGTGAGCTGTCCCTCAGGACCCTGTCCTCTGCTGCCCACTGCTCCTACAGGGACAGCCACTGCCTGCGGGCCAGAGGCATAATTGGCTGGCCCTGTGCAAAATGAAATGCAGGGCCCTTGTTAAAAATTATTCAGAATTTCAAGACATGGGAACTGCAGAGCATTGTCCAAGCAGTGGCCCTCCTGCACCTGGGGCCGTGCGCAGCATTCTGTTTGCATAGCCATGAAGCCAGCCGGCCACCTGTCAGGAGGACCATGTGTTAGCACACATGCGTGCACACATGTGCATTGCAGAACTGTTTAGATAGTAGTCATTTCCCTCCTGTGGTGAGGAATCTCCGAAACTTTTTCAAGTTTTCAAGTAAACAAATATCCTGGGGAACTACAGTTCTGGTTTATGCAAATTGAGAGTCCTGTGCTTTGTTTTAAAAAAGGAAAAGAGGTGACATGGAAGAGAAAACCCAGGAGAGAGGAGGAAGTCAAGGGTTCTGGAGCGTTGTGAGAGGGACCGGGGCTTCAGACAGGAGGTGGGGGCTGAGGGCCATGGGGGCCAGTCCTGCCCTGGGCCTAGGTGTCTGTGCAGCCTGGGCCTGGTGTGGGTGACAGAGAGTCCTTCCGCACTCTGCAGGGCTGGCAGCTGAGGCAGCCCAGACCCTGGATTCTCTGCATCCTGGGGCCACTGGACCCATCAAACATTGAGCCCCAGGAAGGAGGGACCTAAAAGGGAAGCAGGAAGGGGCTTCATAGGTAAATTGCCTGCATCCAACAAGATGAGTTCCAAGCCTCTGCTCGGAACAGTGAGGACCCCGAGGAACTGTGAGTGGGTGAGGAAGGGGAGGAGAAGGCCAACCCTGGCCCTCCCAGCACTGGCATGAAGCGAGTCACATGCAGTCCAACCACTTTGCACGTAGCGTGGGGCGCGTGGCGTTCACCAGCGAGTGCAGTGGGACTATGTGACAACTCCATCCATTCTCCTAGAGCCTTGGCCCCAAACTTTCAAACTTCTTTTTCATGTAAGATGCAAAGTTCTCCCTGATCTCCAACCATGGGGTTAAGGTTGGTGTAGAATCCTGTGTATATAAATGTACATGTTTATAACTTAAACTTGAACTGAAATACTGCATGGCAGGTGTTTGGTGTCTGAGCTGAATGCCTACGTTTTTCAACGGGATGGCAATCCCTGTTTGTAGGTTCAATTTGTATAAAAGTAATTACGTGTTCATTAGGAAGGACCTATTTTTTCCGAGTTTGAGAAATGACTAATCGTTCTTTTGAGATTCCGGCAGCGAAGGTTATGTTAATACAATGAGCTTTTACTCTGCCATGAAGTCCTTGCTTCTCGGGCTTTCTAGTAGAGAGTAATTTCCAGTCTCCCTAACCCTACAGCCACAAAATGGGGTGGGTTTCCAGGGAAGAAAGAAAATGCAATTCTCTGTGGCACGGAAGGAGTTGATGTGGGCTTCAGAGTCCTTGTGCTGGTGGGGGGCCAGTGCCCTGCCCCCTGCCCTGTCCGGGGGTCATGACAAGGACTCATCCTTTCATCTTGGAGCCTTGTCATGGCTGGTCACATCCTTTCACCTTGGAGCCTTGACATGGCTGGTGCTGGGCCAGCCCCGGGGGTCCGCTGGGCATCTGCAGATGGGGTCCAGGGGTTGCTGTGAAATCCTCCAGTCAATGATGGGGCATCGACTCCCCACCTCCTGCCTGGCCTCACTCTGAACTCCAAGTCTGGACCCCCTTGGTTCCCACCCTGTGCACAGGCCCGCCCTCGCTGCATCTGAGGACGTCCTGACTGGGAACCCCCTCCTCCTGCCTTTCCCTGCTCTCTAGTGGATGCCAGACAAGAGAGAGTGAGGCAGCCACGCTGCAGGAGGGGCCGTAGCTCTGCCCCACGGACGTGTCTCCAGCTCCCTCGGTCACTGCTTACTGCTCCACGACTGGCCGATGGCAGAGCAGGACTTGGGGAGCAAGCACTAAAGCAGGAGACCAGGAAGCTGGCGAAGTCCCTGGGCCCGGTGTCCCTGCCTGAGGGTCCCTGGGTGGAGCCATACCGGGCATTGCCTGAGGGCCCTCCTAGCCAGTGTCAGGACCCAGGTCCCCTCGGCAACACCCTCGCGATCCACGAGAGCAGCATGCTGACTGCCTCCCTCTTTTCTTCTGCAGCAAGAATTATCAAGACCAAGCAGTGGTGTGACATGCTTCCGTGTCTGGAGGGGGAAGGCTGCGACTTGCTAATCAACCGGTCAGGCTGGACGTGCACGCAGCCCGGCGGGAGGATAAAGACCACTACGGTATGTGGCCCTTGGCTTTCTCGTGTGTGTGCTGGGGAGGGGGCATGTGCGGGCCTCGGACGCCACCCTGGCTCCGAGAGGACGGGTGGCAGCTGCTCACTCTGTCCTCGTGCAGAGAGGCCAGGGCCCTGTCTCCTCCCCCACGTCCCTCTCGGGGACCGGATTCCTGACCGTCTGTCCTGGGGCAGAGGGCCCATGAGTACATGGGGGCTGAGAGCTGGATGAAGAACCACCTGCAAGGCTGGTCAGCCCGGAAGTCAGATCACAGACCAGGCCCCGAAATCCATTGGGTAGGGCCACCTTGTTTCTGGACTGATGTGCCCGTGACTCCCGGCTGGACGAGGCGTCCGCCCCTCCTAAAGATGAGCTTCTGATAACTCCCCCAGGGAACAGGGAGCTTCTGCAGAGACAGAGTCGGGTGCGGGTTCCGTCCAGCTGTGCTCCTTCCGTTCCCGGGCCTGGCCTAGTAGCTGCTCACACCAGAGACCCAGAGGGTCCTTCAGCTCCTCTTTGTCCCACTGAGTGGGGCACGCAGCACACCCCATCCTCCCGAAGCCACAGCCGACCTGGGTGTCTAGAACTGCTCTTCCCAAGGGCAGAAGCTTGGGGAACGCGAGGTGGCCCTGGGCCTTTTCTGAAGGCAGCTCCTCCAGGCACGCCACGGATTCTGAGGCAGTTTCCCCTGCAGAGGGGCAGAGGAGAGAGGCAGAGGAGGGGAGCCCACGTGCATGGGGCTTGGGGCATTCACTTGTGGGGTGGCCTCGACTTCTCCCTGGCGAGTGGTACCCCCTTATCCTGGCTCCTCCTGCTTTGAGGTTGGCATTGGAAGCTGAGGACGTGAGTGGCTGAGGATTTCCCTAACATGGATCTGGGCTCCATGCTCTGACAATGTTAAGTCAGGGAGATCTGTCGCTGGGCAGAAGGATCTGGAAAGCCCTTAGCATCCGAGCCCCCTCCAAGGATTGCACAGAGACGGGGCTGCAGCCCCTCACAGTGGGCTGCAGGGAAATCCTTCCTCTTGCTGCCTGAGCGGCCTCCAAGCGAGGGCTCGGCTGGGCTGTTCCGGCACTTGGTTCAAGAGGCCAATTTGGTGGCATTGCTCCAAGGAGAACCACAGATCCCTGGGGTTCTAACATAATTCGGGGCTCTCAGGGTCGTCTTCTGGGAGTCGCATGGCTTTCTGCTACAGCCAGGATGTCAGTGAGATGGACAAGGCAGCATTCCAAGCCCTCCATGGGTTTCTCAGGGGCCTCTTGCATTTGTGGAAGTTCATGCAGACTCAGCCTCGCTGGCGGCCCAGGGCCCCCTGGGAGTGCCTGCCTGGAATGTGGGCCTACAGGAGGAGTGTGAGGCCGGGCACTGGTGCCACCCTGAGGCATGCGGACAGGACAGGAGATGAGGGGCACGGGTTGATCTAAGCTGAGGTCCTGGGCTTGCCTGGTCAGTGTTTGTTTATCTGGCATTCAGTGCAGAAACAGATGATTCCGTCCTGCACCCGTGAAATGCACAGTACTCTACCATGTCCTTACTGCTACCTGCCCGCAGAGGGGGCCTAGGCCCCCCTCTGTCCCTGCTCGTTGGGGTTCCCAGGCCTGCGCTGCCTCCCCGAATCTCCAGCAACACAAACAGCAGGTGCATTCCATCCACCTGTGGACCCCGGTCAGGCGCAGCCTTTCGCTTCCTTCGTAGAAGCTTCAACATGAGCAGCCGCCTTGCCCGAATTTTGGAGGGATGGGTGTGAGAGCCAGTCTGGGTCCCAGCTGCCAGTGACCCATCACTTCTCAGTCACCCTTTGATGAGCCCCTCCTGCTTGTGATTCGAGGCCCACGAGGCGCCCAAGCCAAGCGTTCAGGCCACACCCCTTCAGGAACGAACTCGAATGCACCTCTGTGAGTTGACTGCTCAGTTCACCGGGGTGGGAAGTCAGGGAGTCCACAGACCCCGTGAGAGCTGGCGGTGGATAAAGGTGTCACTTCGACGCAGACAGCCCTGCTGAGCCAGTGACAGGGCCAGAACTGGCCCAGCCCCTCCAGAGGCATCAAGGTGCTTGGCGGGAACAGGATTGGGTCCTTACTTGGAGGCTGCTGGCATCATCACATTTTGGTTTTTGGTAATTTATTGGGGTGAAATTCACATAACATAAAGTCCATTTTAAAGCGAGCAGCTCAGTGGCGTTGGGCACACTTACAGTGCTCTGCCAGCACCCCCTCTACCTGCTTCAGAGCATTTGCATCCCCCTAGAGGGATGCCCTTCGCCCACCGGGCAGCATCGGAGTCTTCAGATCTGCATGAAGGCTTCTCCTGGTGCAGCTCTGCAGCCACTTCTGCCCAGGGTCACCGTGGCAGACCTTCTGGCCCTGATAAGGGCAACGCTAATTAAAGTGATCAGTGAAGCCCCCCGCACGCAGGGCGCACGCTGGTAAGTGGGGGACACAGATGTGGCCTGTCCCCAGCCTGTCAGGCTGCCTGGAGAACGCCTTGTCAGACAGCTTCATGGTATCTTCCTTTCTTCACTGTTGGCCCAAACCCTGGACCCAGCCCTCCCTGCCTCCCGCATTCACGCAGAATGCCTGTCTCCTCCTCTCTCCTCCTCCCATTTAGTTCTTCAGCGCCTGAGTCATTCTCATGAAGTCTCATCAGGGACCCCTTCACCTACCCCAGAACCAGACGAGGGCCGCCCAGCCAGCCTCCCACATCCGTCCAGGTCTGCCTGGCCAGCACGGCCTCTGTGCGTGCAGAGACGGGGAACCGAGGTGCTCTCCGCATCAGCTCAGTCCAAGCCTACAGGGCCCACCACAGGAGACAGTGAGCCCCCCTTGATCTGGGGCATTTGAGACAGAGGCTAACCAGGCACCCGGGATATTCCAGAGGGGTTCCAGCCTTCCCGGCTTTGGGAACAGTAGCTGCACCTGTCCAGTGCTTGGTGTGCTCAGAGAGCCTGATGGAGATGGCTGCGGATTTTCCTTCCCTTGGGCCTCGCAGGCCTGGGAGCTCAGTTTCACAGGCTTGAATACTGCGGCTGCGCGAGCTGGAGTGACCACTGGTGGCCAGGGGGACAGAAGTCCAGGGAGGTGGGATTGACTCTGCCTGGTCTGCTCAACGCAAAGTTCAGACCTGGCTCGGCGTGAGACCCTACGTGGCTTTCAGCTCAGGAGATTCAGATACTCTGATCTTCCCATCGTTAGGACACTTTGCAGGGGACCCCCCCAAGCCTCTGCTGGTGGAAGCTGGGAGGGCACCTGCAGGGACCAGGGACCTGGGCAGGTGGGAGTCCTACTGTAGCAGGACACTCCGTCATTCAGCATGGGAAGGACAGGCGCCCCTCCCGGGCTGGTCACTCTCAGGGAGCCTGATTCTTCTGGAGAGTGAGGTCTCATAGGTGGAGGGGATGGCTCTGCTTTCCTGGGGGAGAGCGTGTGTCGGGGGCTTGAGGACCTGTCTCTCAGCCTTTGCCTCACGTTGCCATGGCGGGGGCACCTTGTCTACATGGCCACGGGTGCCTGGGCTGGTGGATCTCGGTGAGTGACCGTGTGCTCACTCCAGGGGACCGGGGTGGGCCCTGTCGTCTTCCCAGGTATCTCGGGAGAAGTCTGGGAACAACAGGAGAGCCGGCTCCTAATAGAATCGCTGGCCTGTGGTGACCTGTGTTCAAAGCTTTCTGAAAAGGTTAGTTGGGCTCTTGAACCAAACACCATAGAATTGGGAGCTTCAATCCCAGTTGTGCAATTGCATCTGAGTTCTCTCATGGATGGTAAATGAGCACTCCAGGAGATTTCACCCTTTACCATAAACTGGTTTTCTGAGAGATGACGGTGTTCTCATAACTTGGCTTTTAGAGACCCAGTGGATACTGAGTTGCTGCTAATTCCATCCTAATGGCCACGTTCTCAGATGAGAGCCCGCCTCCAGCACAGGCCTGATGCAGGCAGCCACCCGCTCCCAGCCTGCCAGCTACGCTCCACCATCATGCCGAGCCCCCGTCACTCCCCAACCCCTTCCTGTGTGAGCCGTTGCCGTTTGCTTGTCTGTATGGGCCCACCAGAGTGTGGGTCGCCTAGCACCAGTGCTGGGCCTAAGGCTGCTGCTGCCCCGTCCCCTGGCAACGCCTGCGCCTCTGTGTGTGACACGTGGATTCAGGATTCATGGATTAACCGAGTGTGGACCCCAGGCACATGCTGATGCTTCTGTTTCTGTTTCCAGGATCATTGCTTTTCTTGAGATAGAGTTTTGCTCCTGTCACCTAGGCTGGAGCACAAGGGCATAATCTTGGCTTGCTGCAACCTCCGCGTCCTGAGTTCAAGTGATTCTCCTGCCTCAGCCTCCAGAGTAGCTGGAATTATAGACACCCACCACCACACCCAGCTAACATTTGTATTTTTAGTAGAAACGGGGTTTCACCATGTTGGCCAGGCTGGTCTCGAACTCCTGATCTCAGGTGATCCATCTGCTTCGGCCTCCCAAAGTGCTGGGATTACAGGTGTGAGCCACCACACCGGCCCAAGATCACTGCTTTTGAAAGTACAGGTCGTCACCACGTTAGTGGCTTGTGAAATTAATTTAATAGGTCATGACCAGCATTTAAGAGGAGGGAGGAATAGAATGAAAATGTGAGAGGGCATCTGTGTCAGGAGGGCGAGCGCCCGGTGACAGGCACGCGCCTGCGCACGCATGGTTGTATGGGAGAAGGCTTTCTCCTAGGTTGCTATGAAAGGCTGGAAATCCGCGTCCTGTGGGGGCTTGAGAGAAACTGACCTCTGCAATGCTCTTCCAGGCCCTGCCTCTCAGCCGGCTCTGCCCTGTGGACATCCACTTGCCCCAGGCGAGGGGACCCTGGGTGGGTGTCGCAGGTTCTCCCGAGGCGTGAGCAGCGCCCCTTCTTGGCTCCCCATTCTGGCTCCTGCTCCCTGGGGACAGGCCCAGAGCTGCTGTCCGCCCTTCTTCCCGTTTCCCTGCTCTGCTCTGGCTTCCTCTGTCCTTGAGCTGGGCTCGGGCTCGCAGAGCTGGAGGAGGAGGGACAGGAAAGACTCGTGGGGCCGAGGGGAGCAGGCCAGGCCACGAGCAGGTCTTCTCTCCACAGATATTCCGAGGCTGGGGCTGCGGACCGTGCAAGCGACTGGCTTTCGGAAATATTCTCATCAGTGTTTGCTCAGCCACGTTTTTGGAATGTTTATGTATCGCAAGATACTTGTCAGTGAGCTGCGCCATCTCCTAAATCGGAATCAGCCAGCTAGATGGAAATCCTGTTTGCACGTTCGCTATTGAGCACCACCTTCTAATTCTGTGCTGCGTGAAATCACAGTTGTAGGGGTGAAAAAATTCAGTGGGGTTTCTGTATGGTTCTGTTTGGGAACTTGTATTTCATGGAAACTCATTACGCTAAAAGCCCGTTTCCCCAACGTGAGAGATTCGGAGGATGTGCAGACAGCAGCTGCCGCTGATCTCGTGGGGGCTTGGATGTCTAAATTCCACCCTGGCCAGGCATCCCAGGAGTGAGGCCATCCCAGGGCCTCCGCTGGACACGGACAGGAGGACACTGAGGTCTCCTTGGGGCCTGGCGGCCCGGCCAGCAGCCTGCCAAAATGCTGTCTCTTCTCTCATCTTGCCATAAACTGCTGCTGACTTGGGCTGGGCAGCTTGTGCTGTCAGCCTGTCGGCGAGTTCTGGAGGTCAGTCTCACCCCCAATCGATGATTCAGGTCACCTACACGCCCCTCTGGAAAAGGTTCTGTTCTCGTGGTTGAGAGCTCTCCTGTTAGCATCTCCAGCAGTGCTAAGCATTGTCTATGGCAGCCTTGTTTGGGATTTAGGAGCCAGCTTGCTATGGGGAGGAGCCTTCTGGCTGGACGGCCCCTGTCCCAATGGATGGCTTGCCTTGTCTAGGCCACTGAGGCCCTTGCCCCTGAGCTTCCTGCAAGCTCAGAGCCTGGAGGAGGGCGCATCCCAGGAAAGGCACCTGTGCGGAAGCACAAACCGTGAGGTGTCTTCAGTCTCGGATTCTGAGAGCCTAGTGTGTGTCAGATGTGGCCCCACTCACGGATCCGTGGGAAGAACAGGCTAGGACCCCTGCCTCCGAGCACCCCAGTGTGAAGAGGGAGGTGTCAACACTGGGATCCCGGCCCAGCCCTCCCGTGTCTGTGCCAATCCGCCAGGCGGCTGGGGCACAGGAGTGTGTTCCCGTGCCGGGCCTTTGCCCAGGGCGGCCCTGCAGAAGGACAGTGTCCATGGCCTGCACACCGAGCCCTGATTCTGGGAGGTGCCATCCACAGGAAACAGCAGACGCCTTTGCACCAGGGTCCCCGTTAAAGAGGACAAGATGCTCACACTTCCTTCATGGAACCCCCTGTAAGATGACAGGTACACGAAAGGGGGAAAATGGCCTCCTGCTTTGAGTGCAAACTCAGCAAGACAGGTCTGGAAGGATGGGAGCCGGTGGACGGAGCTGACAAGGAGAGCTGAGCCTCAGGGGAGCAGTGTGCGGGCTCTGCTTCCACTCTGATGCAGAGCAGTGCTGGCGGCCCCCTCCCAGCGCTGTGGAGATGGGCCCAGGTGAAAGGCTGCGTAAGAGACTCCTGGTCCTCCCCAGCCACACACCTGGGCCTCAGCTGCCTGTGGAACCCAAAGAAGACTAGACTCACAGAGGCTCATGCTGGAGAGGGAGAGACCTGAGCGGTTCTGGACCCTACAGTGGAAACACAGCCAAACGTGGCAGGAACTTCTGGAAACCAGGAGATTAGGTGAAAATCGATGTTCTGAGATGAGATCCCCGCTCAGCTCCCTGAGGGCTCAGTCAAGAAACGGGAGGCTTCTTTCTAGATACACTTCCTGCGTGTGCCCTGAGGCCGTCATAACCAGTGACCATGTTCTGAGTGACTGGAAATGGCAGAAACATATTATCTCATGGGCCTGAAGGCCAGAAGGTCCAAGATCGAGTGGTCAGGGCCCTGCGGTCTTGGGAGGCTCTCGGGGAGGCCCCTCTCTTGCCTCTCACAGCTTCTGGTGACCCCAGGTGTTCCTTGGCTCATGGCCGCAGCACTGCATTCTCTGTGTCCGTCTTCATGGGGCCTGCTCTGTTTGCCAAATTTCCTTCTCTCTTCTCTTATAAACACTCCACCATTGGCTTTACAGTCCATTCTAAATCTAGGATGATTTCATCTAAAGATCTTTCACTAATAATATCTGGAAAGAACCTATTTCCAAATCAAGTCAGATCCTGAGGTTCCCCAGCAGACGAACTTCGGGGACCCTCCATTCCATCCACTGAACTCACCAAGCCCAGATCAGAACCCATGGGTGCCATGAGTCGGGGGCCAGAGGGGCCCCCTGTGAAGCCCACCTCCCACCAGCCGGGTGTTTATCGCCGTGCTCCTAAACATGGTAGAAAGCAAAGGTCACTCTTTGGGAGAGAAACAAAACCAGAGAAGCCAAAGGAAGAGGAGCGAGGAACATAGAGGCCACAGGAGTCATCGAGGCAGCAGAGGAAGGGCCAGCACACCAGCTAAACCACAACTCAGCCTCAGAGACAGCAGACATGCATCCAGACACAGGAGGGGAGCGGGGAGGCAAGGAGGCAGGTGGGAGCGGGGAGGTGAGGAGTCCGGGGCCTCCGTCTTCCTCCTCATGAGTGCTCTGCTTCCCCTCCCTGGCTCAGCCTTAGGGATGTGCTTGACTGGTGGAAGGGTGTGGTTGTGACCCCATGCACAGACTGGAACACTGGCTCTGACCCCTGAGCCCTGCAGGTGTCAATACCCCAAGCCTGTCCTGCTGGAGAGAAGAGGGGAGCCCAGGACTGGGTGAGGAGTGGGGCCTGCTGGCCAGGCCCAGGCGCCTCATGAGACAGAGGTGAGCCTGGCCAGAAAGCCCACCCCAGCCACAGATGTCACCACTGAGTTTGGACAGTGAGTCTGGATGCTATTGGTGGCCTGGCAGTAGACAAGTGGGATGGGGAGCTCATTAAAGGAACGCCAAGAAGCCTGGAGATTTTACATTTAAGTCTTTAATGCATCTTGGGTTAATTTTTGTATAAGGTGTAAGGAAGGGGTCCAGTTTCAGTTTTCCGCATATGGCTAGCCAGTTTTCCCAGCACCATTTATAAAACAGGGAATCCTTTCCCCATTGCTTGTTTTGTCAGGTTTGTCGAAGATCAGATGATTGTAGATGTGTAGTGTTATTTCTGAGGCCTCTGTTCTGTTTCATTGGTCTATATATCTGTTTTGGTACCAGTACCATGCTGTTTTGGTTACTTGAGCTTTGTAGTATGGTTTGAAATCAGGTAACGTGATGCCTCCAGCTTTGTTCTTTTTGCTTAGGATCCACACATATGTATGTTGCGGCACTATTTACAATAGCAAAGACTTGAAACCAACCCAAATGCCCATCAATGATAGACTGGATAAAGAAAATGTGGTACATACACATCATGGAATACTATGCAGCCATAAAAAAGAAAGAGTTCATGCCCTTTTCAGGGACATGGATGAAGCTGGAAACCATCATCCTCAGCAAACTAACACAGGAACAGAAAACCAAACACTGCCATGTTCTCACTCATAAGTGGGAGTTGAACAATGAGAACACATGGACACAGGAAGGGGAACATCACACACCGGGGCCTGTTGGAAGGTGCAGGGCAAGGGGATGGAGAGCGTTAGGACAAATAACTAATGCATGTGGGGCTTAAAACCTAGATAATGGGTTGATAGGTACAGCAAACCTCCATGGCATATGTGTACCTGTGTAACAAACCTGCACGTTCTGCACACGTATCCCAGAACTTAAAGTACAATTTTAAAAAGAACCTGGAGAGCGCTTTGGGGAATTGTACACACACGCACACGTATACATGGCACAGATGTGTACATACATGTACATGTGGTATGCCTATAGGTACTGTGTGCCTGTGTGTGTGTAACAGCAGAATGTGTTACAAATCCAGTAGAATGTTGGGGGCGTGAAACTGGCCATCTCTCAGAAAGCAGAGAGTAGAATTTTCTAAAAGAAATGGGAACTAGGAAAGGAAAACAATAGAGCATCAGAAGATTGATTCAGGAGTTCTGAACGATACAGCCTCCTGAAATAGAGGAAAAGGAAGAAGAAATTATCAAAGAAATGCTTTCTAAAAACCTCTCCAGCACTGAGATGTCAGTTTCCTCTGTGAGAGTACTCACCAAGACCAGAAAATGAATGAATGCAGTCGCATCCTAAAGCATGCCAGCATGAAATTTCTGGCCACGGGAGATGAAAAACGTCCCCAAAACTCGGAGGGAAAAACTAGGTCATGGACAAAGACGTCCATAGCAGAGTGTTGCTGGATTCTCAGCAGATCGCCGAAGCCGGGAAACAGTGGTGCCAGGTCTTGCAGAGCGCAGGCTGTGACTCCTGACCTGGAACTCCGTCACCGCTGGAATGGGCCGTCAAGGGTGCAGGGAGAACAGGCTCCGGCCCTGGACATCCCAGAAGGAGCCTGCACGCACCTGTACTTGTGAAGATGAGGGGAAGGGGTCAGGAGACAAGGAGGGTCTCCCAGGGAGAGGGCAATGAAGAAGCACCCAGTGATGCCTGTAGCAGGAGTTTGCAAATGAATTCCAAATATGCAGACATTCAGGGAGGGGAAAATGTGAGGGTTTTTCTAGGAAAACAAGCACAAATGCCCTGAGGATCCAGCGTAGGAATATTGGAGAACTGTGGCTGAGCCAGCACTGCCTCAGCCGGACCCAGTGCCCACGTATTCATCAGGCCCCGTTCTCTGTTGGGCACTGCAGGTACCACTGGAGAGCTCCAGTGCTTCTCAGGGACCACAGAGCAGGCCTGGCCTCAGCCTTCCAGGAGCCACACGGCAGGATCATCATCTGGCACAGTTTCTGAGGAGGGTGATGGCCCCGATGAATTGGTCAGGGGACAGTCAAGGGAAGAGGGTCCCCTCAGGTCCTCTGGTCCAGCACCCCGGAAAGCCTGGCTTAGGCGTCGAGAGGGACCAAGGTTTCACCAGGAGTAAGACCCCAGGCTGGGCAGGGCCCGTCGGCAGGGCCCGGGAGCCTTCTGTCCTGTGTGTGGTCGGGGAAGACTTCATCTGGGAATGAGACAGAGCTGCCTTCGTGAGCCGGGCGGGCTGTGGAGCCCATCGCCTTGCATGGCCAGGGCAGGGCTGCTGCGGACAGCAGGCTGCGGGCTGAGCAGAAGCAGAGGGTCCGGGAGGGTCTGCAGTGCCCTCTCCCAACGCAGGCAGGCGAGAACCGAGGTGGTAATCAGGGTGCACCCAGGCATCCCCACCCGATCTCTCCCTTGGATTACCATGGCCACTTCCTGGTCCCCTGCACAGCAGACACTGAGCCCCGCTGTGGCCGCCATTAGTCAGCAAAGGCCAGGGCTGCTGGAGGAAGAAGGGGACCCTGTAGCTGAACGCTGAGCCTCCGTAGGGACAGCGGGGAGGCCCCCAAGCAGGAAGGCAGTGGCTGTGGTTGTGGAGGGAACTTAAGAGGTGTCTTGGGGGAAGATTCATTGTTAACCAGGCAGCTGACCGCACGCAAGCAGGGAGAGAGGACGTGGGCCTGGCAGACCTGTGTGGGTGCCATCCTCCCGTACGACCTGTCTGCCCTGTCCCACCCCCACCAGGAGCCTGTGGTTCATCTCCTCCCCAGAGCACAGCCAAGCCAGGGCCTTGGGGACCCCTCCCCGCACAGGGACCCTGGTCCCAGCCAGGCTTCCCCCTGGCCCCGTGAGGTCAACCAGGAATTCAGGCAGCCTTTTCGGATTCTGGCAGCTTCCTCAGTGACTGAGAGTTCCACCCCCGCCCCCCACCTTCCAGACCCCTTGTGAGCCTCCTCCCTCTCTGTTGCTGGGAGCATTCAGAGCCCCCATCCTGCACCAGGCTTGCCCTGCAGAGACGGGTACAGCTGGTCACTTCCTCCTTTGATGTGACAAGGTGTCCCCTGCCCCCAGCTCACTGTCACCATGGCTGAGGGCCCACCCTGCCCTCCACCATCTGTCTGTCCCCACGTGCCCCCAGCTGGCATGTTCTGAGCACTCCTCTTTGCCCGGCCAGGTCAGCCCAGCCTTGAGGACTGGGGAGCACAGCTCTGTTCTCAACGTGGAGGAAACGCAGTTTTAGTCCATTTTATGGGCCCAGGGGGATTTTCAGCTTTTTCTTTTGAATATCCCATGTGGGGAGGTGTGCAGACGCCCCTCTCGCCAGGGGCCCTGGCCTGCACACACCCGCGGGGGCTCTGCTTCCCAAGGTCGGCCCACTTCCCCCGTCTTTCTGGAACTGATGCCAGGTAGACGCAGAGCCGGGAGGACGGCAGAGAACTGCCCCTCAGGTGAGGTGGCATATCCTGTCCCCCTTGGAGCCCTCCAGCCAGCAGCTCAGCCCTGGCCGCCTGGGCCAGAGCCCAGAGGCTCCGAGTCTGTCTGGGGTGTGATCAGAGGGCATTCATGGAGCCTGGCTCAGGGAACCGGAGGAGAGGGAGGCTGAGCTAAGGAAGAGACGGCTGCAATGGCCAGGGGAGAGGAAAACTGCCCAGAAGGATCGTGAAGGAACAGGAGAGAGGATATTCCCTCGCCTCTCAGCAGCCCAGGAGAGCAGGGTGGTGGTGGGCCAAGGTGGCCTGAGGACCCCCGCCACCTGTCTGCTCTCCCAAGGACAAAGAAGGCTGAGGCTTAAACAGGCCTGAGAGATGGAGTGGGCCAGGACCCGCACCTAACTAATCTTTGTTCTGCACAAAGAATGAAAAATACGAAGTCATTACTCTGATCCCTGTCTGCAATCCATTTCACGTGGTTTCGAATCACCGCTATTCATCACCACAATAATAGCTGGACACTTTAATAGATTCTGTGTGTAAACAAAAACGTGCATGGCCGGCACCACATCAGCTAGTATTGTAAGCAGTGACACTCTTCATTTCCTCAGCAGAAATGAGCCCAGAAACAAAAAAAAAAAGAGGGGGTTTGACCAAACCCACATTATTTCTGTCTGCACTTTGGGCCAATTTCGTAATGGGAGATACGACATGCTGGGCGCCATTTACAGTAATTGTCCTGCATTAGGCTCAGTCTTCCTTAAAGCAGTTGTTCTTTGAATCGTTTTAAATACATAAATGGCAAATGGCTGAAATGTGAGGATGCTTGCCTGGTGCAGAAGGGTGGACAGGGTCTGTCGTGGAAACCCAGTGGGTGTGGCAGGGCGGGGGATTTCCTGGTGCCCCCTGCTGATCAGCAAGTTAGGTTGGGTCCGGGTGAGGATCAGGCTTAGGGTTTTTCTGAGTGACATGTTCAGTGCCTCCCTCTCCTTTCCCCGGCCTTTGCTTCCCTGTCTTCTCCCCAGCACTCTCATCCCTCTGACACTATTTTGGTGCCAAGTCAGAGACTAGAATGCAGAGATGAGACACGTGATCCAACATCTCAGGGACGCCCCTCGAGAACCGCTGGAGGGGTCACCTTTGGTGCCAAATGGGCCTGCTTGGTTGGCCTCCAAGTCTGGCGCATCATTGGGAACTGACATGGGAAGGGCTTGCCGAGTAAATGGCAGACAGCAGGCCGGGCGCGGCGGCTCCCGCCTGGAATCCCAGCACTTTGGGAGGCCGAGGCGGGCGGATCACGAGGTCAGGAGATCGAGACCATCCTGGCCTACACGGTGAAACCCCATCTCTACTAAAAATACAAAAAACGAGCCGGGTGAGGGGGCGGGCACCTGCAGTCCCAGCTACTCGGGAGGCTGAGGCCAGAGAATGGTGTAAACCCGGGAAGCGGAGCTTGCAGTGAGCCGAGATCCGGCCACTGCACTCCAGCCTGGGCGACAGAGCGAGACTCCATCTCAAAAAAAAAAAAAAAAAAAAAAAATGGCAGACAGCACTCTGTTTACCTAGCGAGGACTGCGGCAAGGTGCTGGCATCCCACCGTGCGTAGCCAGGAGACACAAGGGTCCTTCCGGCTGGAGACCATCCTCTGGCTATACAGGTGCGGGAAGCCTGGTCTCCAAGACATGGGGAGACACCCTGTCTTGCTGCTAGCAGGGCAGCTTCCCAGAAGTTCTCATTACGTTCACAATGTAAATGCAATGCCTTGGCCCCCATCATGCTGGCACCTGGGCACAGAGCCTCCACAGGGTTCCCTGTGCTCGAGACATATTTCTGAGCAGCACCTTCCAGGGCCTGACTGTGGTTTAGAGGAACTCTGCTCACACTGCAGACCATGGAATGTTCTAGAAGGGCTCCACGTCCTGCCTGGGCCCCTGGGGGCCCTCTCTGGGTGGATCCCAGAATAGGCACTTCTGGTTCCTGCCTCAGGCCCCCTCATGCACAGTGAAGTCACACCCACGTGAAGACCCCAGATGAGGAACCCGAGTGGCCCCCTCTCCCGTGGGCGGTAAGACCACTGTCCCCTGCTGGGCCAGGCTCCCTGACAGCCCTACCACGTGGTTGCCCAGGCAGGAAGATGGATGTGAGCTCCATCTTGATGGGTGAGGCTTTGGGATGCTGGACTTTCAAATGGCCCTGGAATCTACACAATCCTAGGGGAAGGATAGGGTCCCGCCTTCGACACTGGCGTCTTCCCTATAGAGGAGCCTGTGAGGAACAACTTCCAGCTATTCTAGAGTCACTTGGGCCATTGCCTCCGTGCCGCCGTTTCAGCCCGTCCACTGCCTTTGTGCCACCCACTGCCTTCGTCCCGCCCACTGCGTGTGATCTCAGGTCCCCACCAGAGCACTGCCTCCGTGCCGCCGTTTCAGCCCATCCACTGCCTCCGTGCCACCATTTCAAACCCACCCACTGCCTCCGTGCCACCGTTTCAAGCCCGTCCACTGCATGTGATCTCAGATCCTCACCAGAGCCATTGTAACTGGTGCCACTGTCTGATTCCAAGTCTTATGAACTGATTGGCAGAAGGTGCTGGCCAAGTGCTGGAAAACGTGTTTTTCTCCTATTGGTTTATAATCCTTATAATCTTACAGATGACATCACTTTGAGATTAATTTTCTTGTAAAGGACAAAGGTGAACTTACTCCTTCCTGACGGTACTCTGGAAAGTAAGATCAGGTTGGGCACAGTGGCTCACGCCTGTAATCCCAGCACTTTGGGAGGCTGAGCAGGTAGATCACTTGAGGTCAGGGGTTCGAGACCAGCCTGGCCAACATGGTGAAACCCCGTCTCTACTAAAAATACAAAAATGCTCCAAGCATGGTGGCACACACCTGTGATCCTAGCTACTCAGGAGGCTGAGACAGGAGAATTGCTTGATCGCTTGAACCCAGGAAACGGAGGTTGCAGTGAGCTGAAATCACACCACTGCACTCCAGCCCAGGTGACAAAGCAAAACTCTGTCTCAAAAAAAATTTAATAAACATACGTGTGCATATGTCTTTATAGTAGAATGATTTATAATCCTTTGGGTATATACCCAGTAATGGGATTGCAGGGGTCAAATGGTATTTCTAGTTCTAGATCCTTGAGGAATTGCCACACTGAGTTCCACAATGGTTGAACTAATTTACACTCTCACCAACAGTGTAAAAGCGTTCCTATTTCTCCACATCCTGGCCAGCATCTGTTGTTTCCTGACTTTTTAATGATCGCAATTCTAACTGGCATGAGGTGGTATCTCATTGTTTATTGCGGCACTGTTCTCAATAGCAAAGACTTTGAACCAACCCAAATGTCCATCAGTGATAGACTGGATAAAGAAAATACGGCACATATACACCACAGAATACTATACAGTCATAATAAAAGGATGAGTTCATGTCCTTTGCAGGGACATGGATGAAACTGGAAACCATCATTCTCAGCAAACTAACACAGGAACAGAAAACCAAACACCGCATGTTCTCACTCATAAGTGGAAGTTGAACAATGAGAACACAGGGACACAGGGAGGGGAACATCACACACCAGGGTGTGTCGTGGGATGGGGGGCTAGGAGAGGGATAGCATTAGGAGAAATATCCTAAATGTAGGTGTATGGGTTGTGGGTGCAGCAAAGCCACCATGGACATGTTACTAATGTTAACAAATGATCGTCTCACATGTTATCCAGGAACTTAAGTATTGAAACAAAAATTTAAATAAAAGAAAGAAGATCAATGGCAAAGGTGCGGAATCGATGGTACATGCCACGGGGCAGTCATGGTCAGGGTCTCATCCTAACAGGTGAGGTGGTGCCTCATCAGCTGCGAGTGCACACCGCAGGGAAACATCAGTGCCGGGTTCCATCCTTAACGTGAGGTGACTGCTCCAGTCAGCTGGGTCACACCGCATGGGGCAGTCATGGCGGGTTCATCCTACAGTGATGGTGCTGCTCCAATCAGCTGGGGTGCATGCGCCAGGGGCAGTTTCATGCTGGGCTTCCCATCCTATAGTGAGGTGCTATCTACTAGCCCCAAGGGTTCCCTCTGCTGTTGCCCAGCCTGCTCCCCTGAGCCCCAGGTTCCAGTCATGCTGGACCGGTCCCTTTGTCACAGCACCTGTGTGTACTGTCTTCTTGGCTGCTGTATCCAGATGTGCCTCATTCTCAGCCCAGCTCTTCGGACCCAGATAGCAGCACACAGGAGACCCGGGCTCTGCCAGCCACCCCCTCCCAAATGACTTCTGCATGCTGCCGTGGGAATGAAATATGACGTGTGGCATGTCCGTTTGTTAAAGATCAGTCTTTAAAAATGAAATAGAAGGATTTGCGTCTGCATCCAAATTACTTTAAATGTCAACTCCCCGTTAAACCCAAGATGTGGCAGGTGGCACGGGTCCTTGGATGACACCTCTACCCCATCGCATTCGTCAACGCCGGCGTCCTCATCACTGCGGCTCTGTCACTGGGTCCCTTCGCACGTCGCCTCTTCCTGAACTGGAATAGAAATCTCAGCCTCCACAGGCGTTGGGCACGATCAAGCCGCTGTGCGCCTCTGGGACTGACAAGCCCCTTCCGGAGACGCGGCCGTTGTACCAATAGGACTTTGTGGGTCAGATCCCACCGTCCTCCCCCTGCCTGGAAGAGTGACAGCACTTCTGCATGCTAGGGTGGGAGACCCTGTGGAAGTCAGTTTATCTTTAGAGCTTCAGTTTCCTTATCTGTAGAAGGGGGTAAGGATGCCCCCAGGGTTGACCCTTCAGGTTCATGGGATGGTAAGAAAGGAAAATGATGGACAAGAAAGGTTTCTAAGGCCCTGCTGTGCTCCTGGCCCTCTTGCTTGCTTCTGCCCTACCTAAGGCACAGACAAGTTCTCTGTGTAGGAAAAGAATTGTTTTCCACATGTAGCATCTTCCAGAGTGTTCTGGAATGTCCACATGCCTGATTAGAATCCAGCATTAGAATGAAGTCAGACTCTCAGCCTCTTCTTTGGGAAACCCCTGCCCATCTGGTCATTGGTGCTGTGCAGCAGGAGAGACTCGGGTTCTGGTTGCATTGCTGTAGCAGGAGAGACCTGGGGTGCTGCTTGAATTGCTGCATCTCTCAAAAGCTTCATTTTGTTGTTGGTTGGATCTGGCCCTGTGTAGTCATGGCCATGTGGCTTCAGGTTCTCATAGGACACAGGGACATGTGACTGATGAGATTTCAAGAGAGGAGGACCGGATGAGTGGGGGATTGCAGCTTCCCTCCTGCCCATGCCCGGGACCCTCCACTCACAGAGACAACGAGCTTCTCCAGCCTTTGGAGGAGAGAGAAGATGGGCTTCCCTGCAAGTCCATAGAAGCCTTGGTGGCTTTCTGGATTAATGCAGCCATACACTCAATCCTTGCACAACTTCTGCCCAGCGTCCAGTTTTACATATGCTTTGGAAATAAGAAAAACTGTCATGACCTAAAGAAAGAAAGAAGTAAGTGCTGAGCTCTGGGAAAAGCCCCCTGGGCTCACAGGAGTGGAAGACTGTACCTTGTCCTCTGAGCCCCAGCTATGACAGTGACCTCCTGTAATGCGGAAGAAGCCCTGGGCCTCCTTCTCAGGCCTGGGCCTAACCATAGGACCTAGAAACTGTGGTGATCAGAGGGTTCATAGGCAGGAAGAGGTGGAATCCTACCCACCCGGGGGGCATCCCCTGCTCAGTCCTACAGAGACTCAGCTCCCAGCCTGCAGCACGCCAGGGAGGAGAGGCAGTGGGTGGAGGTAAGTTTCAGAGAAGAGGCACAGAGATGGCAGAAGAGCCTCTTAGCTAGGGCAGCAGCAAGCAAGAGGGCCAGGAGCGCACTGGGACCTGTGTTCTTCCATTCAGCTCTCATTCCCAAAGGAGCAGAAAACTCTGCAGCTTAGACAGAAGTCTGACCTCCCAAAAGGGAGCAGAGCCCAGCCCTGAGGAGCCGCCTCCAGCTGGCCAGAAGCCTGCTGGGCGTCCTGTGAAGATCAGGGCCTGCTGCACATCACCCAGACCTTTCAGGCCATCCCAGAGTGGGCAGGCCTTCCCACACCTGCAGGAACCAGAGCAAGACTGAAGACTAGCTCCCCGCCATGCCCCATGGCTAATTCTAGACCAGGATTGATTGACCTCTGCCTGTTCAAAAGGGCATTTATTTTTAAGCCTCAAAGTCAAAACTCAAGCATGAGCCTGTAAAAATAATAATAATAATAATAATAATAATAAGCACTATCTGTGGAAAGCAATCCTGTCCTAAAGATTTACGGTCAGAGGTAGCTCTGAAAATAGATCTCTGCAGTAAACAGACGAGACTTTTATAGAAAGCATCTGCTTGTTGGTGTCACAGAGATGGACTGCATAGCTGTGACCCAGGAACTGGGAACCCAAAGGCGAGGAGGAACCTAGAATGAAGGCAGACGTCCAAGGCTTTGTTGAATGAAATAGAGGATGGATACAGAGACACCAAAGATGTAAACGTAGAGTTTCGTTGTGTATTGGGAGCTGCAATAACATAAATATAACTGCAGAAAATCAAAACAGTGATAAGGGGACTAATCTTAAAACCGAGAGATAATTCACCAAACAGCAAGAGAGGTTGGTAGATCTGGAGGACAGAGGATGAATATCTAACCGAAGAGTCATGTACACTTCTGAGGGGAACTTCAATGGCACCAACAGAAGGGAGAATCGCATTAGAGTGAAAAACATAGTGTCGGAAAGAAAGTTACCTGAGCTGGAGGAAACCGCCAATGAAAAACCAAACAAAAGCACCCTGAACCTAGCCATTTTATGGTGATATCTTTGAATTTCAAGAACAAAGGGAACCCTTGTGATAACCATCCAGGGGATATTAAGCAAATAAAAAGACAAGAGACCAGTAATCCCCACAAACACACACGCAAGCTGTCCTCTGAACTCAGTGAGACTTAGAACCAGGAAACAGGAGGGAGAAGTATGTAAAGAATTTGATTGAAAAATCATTTTACCTATGAATTTGTTCTCATTTCTATTTGTTTTGTTGTTTTTGGACAAAGTAAATAAATAAGACAGCTTTAGATTTGCGAGGATTCAGAAAGCTTTCCAGTTATGCTGAACCCCTACTGACCCCAGTGGGGATGGCACCGGGTTCAAGAGGTGGAAGAAGAGACCCAGAGCCAGCAAATGAGACATGGGGGTTTGGAGGGGGGCACTTACATACAGTGGAGAGAGGCTAGTGGCGGTGGGATGGACAGATGAACTGCCTTACATTCAGAAACAATCCAGTCGTGGCAGTCTGGACAGGACAACCACTGGTCCAGTGGTGGTGGGCTGGACGGAATAACTGCATGGCCCAGTGGCGGCAGGCTGGGCAGGAAAACCACAACCACGTGCAAAAAGCTTGCAGTTTGTGTAGCATTTTCAAATAGCACCTTCCCCAAGCAGGCTCCACCTGGCAATCTTCATTCAACCCCAAATCTGGAGCCTCAATCCCCTGTGTAGGCCATGTTCCTTAGAACAGATATTCCATAGGATGGGTTGGGGGCTCAGATGTTCCTCATAGACAAAGAATGAATCTCTGGGTTGGCCACTCCTGGATTCCCTGGCTCAAAGCACACATTCAGGTGTATCTGCCATACAGGGTCATTCTCAGGGTACGCTTAAATTATTGCTGTCAGGTACATTTATCATACCACCCACACACCTTTCCTGAGTAAGTGAGGAAAAGATGCACTCAAGTCAATCAGGAAAGAGAGAAGCATCAGGAACAATGAAAAGGTCACATAGAAGATGATTAATGGTGACCACTGGTATCAGTTGAATACATGGGGCTAGATATAAATAATTGCTGTAACTATGGTTATAAAATTGAACATAAGATTCATAGCACTATTATTTAATATACTCTGTATATTATGAAAAACAATTGGTACCTGAAAGTAACCTGGACTGTAACCTCTAATTAAACTAACAGAGATCTATTTTCAGAGCTACCTCTGCCCTTAAATCTTTAGGACAGGATTGCTTTCCATAGATAGTGCTTATTATTATTATTTTTTTACAGGCTGTGGGAAGCAGGCAGTGGCAGGCTGGAGTCACTCATGGGATAGAAGGAGCCATGATGATTTCCGTCGTTAGAGAAATAATGTAGTCATTAAGAGTGAATTTGCTTAACATAAAGGCTATCACAAATATACACAAAAATATAATTTCAACTAAACCACTGAGAGTAAAAAGCAAGTGATACTTGTGCATGTGTGTAAAGATGAGACCAATCATGAAAGGAACATAAGCAGAAATCAACTTGGATCATAGTGTTCGGATAGAATTTCATTATCAGTGAAGACAATCAATGTAAATGGATTGGTCTCCTCTATTAAAAAACAAAGACTATCAAATCAAGTGTTGAAAATAGCCAAATATGTGTTGCCTTCTAAGGGCACTCCTACCCCAAAAAAATAAGGTTAAAAGCAAAAAATAAGTAAACAAAGATAAATCAGGCAAATGCAGTTGAAAGAAAGTTGAGAGGTAAAACATTAAATTGGAACAATATTGTCATATATTGATACATTTACTTATTGACACGTTTATGTCTTACCGTTCAGACTAATGAAAGTGTCACTTTAGAAATCATTATGCATTGATTAGCATACAGAAGAATAGATGATGTAAACACAATTACAAATTATATGATCAGAAACACAATTTTTAGCTGAGATTTAACTAACTTTCCAATCTATATTAAGGTCAAGAAAACACCACCAATAACAACAATAAAAAGCAGCAGTGCCTAGATCTTTTGAATACTACAGTTAACTAAAATTGAATTTGAGCCCCACATATCTAAATTATAGTATACAAACAAGGCTGCTTGCAGTTTTCAATCATTTTTGAAATCTCTACAAAAAGAGCCATAAACCAAGTCATGAGTTAAATCACACTAGGAGAAGAAATGCACCAGCCCTCTTTTCCAGTGAGAACACACTGTATTCAAAATTGAGCCTTACACCAAAAAATAAGAGCCTTATTAACCAGGACTTCCTTATAATTTGTTGATTGAAAGTTGTAATAAAAGAAGCAACCACACTCAAAAAAGGTCATGTGCAGTGTCTGAAGTCCATCTGCTGATATCCAGTGCTGGATGGAGCAACTGCCAGCCGTTTAACTTGGAGCAAACTTCCCTTTCTATGCCTCAGTGTCTACATTTATAATATGGACAAAATACCACTTCCTAGGGCTCTTGTAAGCATTGGATGAATTCGTATGTTAAAATGATTTGAGCAGGACCAGCACTACTGAACAATATCATAATATGCATTTGAGTTATTGATATCCCATTTAGAATGTCATAGCAATAACACACAGTACTTTTGCAGATCCAGTGAAAGAGCTATTCATCAGTGTATGTATGTCTTTAAATGCCTTTATCTTCAAATCAGAAAGAATGAACACAAAGAACTTAAGCGGGAGAAAAGATCACCCCCCTCTCAAAGAGGAGAAGACAGCTGGTAAAGCTGAAAAGAAATATTAATGAAGTTTTAAAGGAAAGCCATAGAGTGTATCATTACACCTTCAACAAACCTATAAAAATGTGGTTTTACTTCTTTACATAAATTATTTTATATCAGAAAATAGATCTGAAAGGAGGAATCAGATTACTAGGCTGAGACAGGCTGAAAGCTACACCTGTTGCACCAGTCAGCCAAGTTGAAGAGCAAAGGAAAATTTATTCACAAGTGTATGCATAACTAGTGTATCGATCAGTAAGTCTGGAAATTTTGATTAAATATATATTTTTTATAAGGGAAAAACGTAAGATTTTTTTTTTGAGGATGGATAAATGTTATATTCAGTATATATTTCAGACAGAAATACAAAGCGCTCATCACTGCTTCAAATATTTATGTGTCAAAGTTTCTTTTCCCAAATACTGGAAAATATGGAAAATCATGTAGTTTATTTTAGAAACTAAAATATTTTATATTATATTTTATAAACTACTATAATATTTTATTTTATTTCATGAATATATAATATTTATATTTATGAATATATATATTTTTATTTATGAATATCATAATATTTTATATTTTATAATATATAATATATTTTATAAATAATATTTATTATTTATTTGTATTTTATGTATATATAATATAATTTAACTACTAAAATATATATCTATATACAATATATAATAGGTCGTATAAATATAAATATTTTTTTTTTTTTTTTTTTTTTTTTTAATATAAATTGTAAAATATAAATTCCATAAATATAAATCTGTATAAATATAAATTCATAACTATAAATCTGAAAGGAAGAATTAGATTACTAGGCTAAGATAGGCTGAAAGCTATGCCTTCTTACACCAGTTCAGTTTTTCTCTATTGTTTTTGTATTCCAAAATGAATTTATTCTTTCTCAAGTGATGTGTAGCATGTATTTGGATCCATAATCTGTGAAATTTTCGTTTTATATAATTTTAATTATTATAAAATATAAATAAATATAAATGTATAAAGTTTATATTTAAGTTTATATATTTTAAAATGTAAATATAAATTTAAATATAAAATATACAAATATACATTTAGGAACTGAAATATTTTAGAAAGTGTCCCAAAAGATTAAAAAGTGCTAATAGTCACTTCCTTCCACAAAGATTTTGAGCCTGTGATGTGGGCCAGGCACCGTGTCAGGCACACGATTCCTCCGGTAAGCAGCCTCGAGGCTGCGTACACCCACCCAGCATTATCCTGGGGGCAGCAGCCGCATCTGGGAATCCGTGTCCCTGGAATGCACGTCCTCTGGTGTCAGTACTGCGTGGCACACACATTGCTCACACCTGTGTAAAAGAACAGCACACTGAATTCTGAGTCCTTTAAAAGATAAAAAGAGGCTGGGCGCGGTGACTCATGCCTGTAATCCCAGCACTTTGGGAGGCCGACGTGGGCAAATCACGAGGTCAGGAGATCGAAACCATCCTGGCCAACATGGTGAAACCTCATCTCTACTAAAATACAAAAAAATTAGCTGGACGTGGTGGCGTGTGCCTGTAGTCCCAGCTCCTTTCAGGAGGCTGAGGCAGAGGAATCACTTGAACCCAGGAGATGGAGGTTGCAGTGAGCTGAGATCGCGCCACTGCACTCCAGCCTGGGCGACGGAGCAAGACTGTAAAAAAAAAAAAAGAAAAAGGAAAAGGCCACGTGCAATGTAGTGGAACTTACATGAGCAACGAAAGTACGTTTTGCTACAGGCCCACCTTGTTTTATTGTGCTCTGCTTTATTGCCCCTTGCAAATATTGCCGTTTTCACAAATTGAAGGTTTGTGGCAGCCCTGCCTTGAACCAGTCTAACAGCACCGTATTTTCAACAGCATACACTCACTTTGTATCTCTGTGTCACATTTTGGTAATTTTCCCCATATTTCAATCTTTATTACTATATCTGTTATGGTGATCTGTGATCATTGAGGTCTGTTGTTACTATTGCAATTGTTTTGGGGCACCACAAACCATGCCCGTGTAAGATGGCACACTTAATGGATGGATGTTTTCTGCATTCTGACTGCTCCACTGACCGGCCAGTCCCGTCTCTCCTCTCCATGGGTTTCTCTGTTCTCTGAATCAACAATATTGAAATTAGGCTAATTAATAACCCTACAGCGGCCTCTAAGTATTCAAGTGAAAGGAAGAGGCGTCCATCTGTCACCTTAAATCGAAAGCTAGACATGATCAAGCTTCGTGAGGAAGGCGTGTTGAAAGCTGAGACAGGCTGAACGCTAGGCCTCTTGCACCAGTCAGCCAAGTTGTAGAGCAAAGGAAAAATTGTTGGAGATAATTACAAGTACTCCAGTGAATATATGAATGATAAGAAAGAGATGGAAAGTTTTAATGGTCTGGAGACAAGATCCAACTAGCCACAACTTTCTCTTAAGCCAAAGCCTAATCCAGACCAAGCCCCAAGTCTCTCGAATTCTGTGAAGGCTGAGAGAAGGGAGGAGGCTGCAGAAGAAAAGTTGGAGCCAGCAGACGTTGATTCCTGAGGGTTAAGGAAAGAAGCTCTCTCCACTGCATAAAAGTGCAAGATGAAGCAGCAAGTTCTGATGGAGAAGCTGCAGTAAGTTCCCAGAAGATCTAGCTAGGACCATTGATGAAGGTGATTCCATTAGACAATAGATTTTCAATGTAGATGAAACAGCCTTCTATTGCAAAAAGATGCCAACTGTGAGATTTTCCACTAGAGAGAAGTCAGTGCGTGGTTTTGAAGCACCAGAGGACAGGCTGACTCTCTTGTTAGAGGCTAATGCAGCTGGTGACTTGAAGTTGAAGCTGGAGCTCATTTTCCATTCTGCAAACCCCAGGTCCTTGAAGAATTAAGCAAACCTACTCCGCCTGTCCTCCATACAACATACAACACGGCCTGGATGGCAGCACATCTGTGTATGGCATGGTTGACTCAATCTTTTAAGCCCATTGATGAGACTTACGGCTCAGAACAAAAGATTCCTTTCAAGATATTGCTGCTCATTGACGATGCTCTTGGTCACCCAAGATCTTGGATGGAGATATTCAGGGAGATAAATGCTGTGTTCACACTGCTAACACAACATCCATTCCACAGCCCGTGGATCAAGGAGTAATTTTGACATTAAAGTCTTGTTCGTTAAGAAATATATTGGATAAGGCTGTAGCTGTCTTAGATCATGATTCCTCTGATGGACCTGGGCAAAGTCAATTGCAAACCTTGTGGAAAGGATTCACCATTCTAGACGTCATTAAGAGCATTTGTGATTCATGGGAGGAGATCAAAATCATCAGAATAAATGTGAGTTTGGAAGAAGTTGATTCCAGTTCTCATGCATGGCTTTGAGAGAGTTCAAGATTTCAGTGACGTAAATCACTGCAGATGTGGTGGAAGTAGGAAGAGAACTCGATTTGGAAGTGGAGTCTGAAGAGGGGACTGGACTGCTGCAATCTCAGGATAGAACTTAAACAGATGGAGAGGTACTTCTTGGGGATAAGCAAAGAAAGTTTTTTTTTTCTTTTTTTTTTGAGACAGAGTCTTGCTCTGTTACCCAGGCTGGAGTGCAGTGGCGCAATCTTGGTTCACTGCAAGCTCCACCTCCCGGGTTCACGGCATTCTCCTGCCTCAGCCTCCCAAGTAGCTGGGACTACAGGCACCCACCACCATGCCAGGCTAATTTTGTGTGTTTTTAGTAGAGATGGGGTTTCACCGTGTTAGCCAAGATGGTCTTGATCTCCTGACCTTGTAATCCCCCACCTCGGCCTCCCAAAGTGCTGGGATTACAGGCATGAGCCACCACACCCAGCCAGAAAGTGGTTTCTTGACGTGGAATCTGCCCCTGGTGAAGATGCTTGTGAACATCGTGGAAATGATGACATAGAATTTCGAATATTCCATAAGCCTAGTTGACAGTACAGTGGCAGGGTATGAGAGAATTGACTCCAATTTTGAAAGAAGTTCTTCTCTGGTTAACATGCTCTCAAACAGCATCGCATGCTACGGAGAACTCTTTCATGAAAGGAGAGTCAATTGATGCAGCAACTTTAATGTTGTCTCATTTTAAGAAATTGCCACATCCTCCTCAACCTTCAGCAACCACCGCCCTGATCAGTCAGCAGCCATCAGCATTGCGGCAAGACCCTCCTCCAGCAAAGAGATGACGACTCCCTGAAGGCTCAGATGATCATTAGCATTTTTAGCACTAACTTATTTTAAGGTAGGTACTTTTTTTAGACAATGTTTTTGCACACTTAGTAGACTGCAGTATAGTATAAACATAGCTTTTATACGCACTGGGAAACCAAAAATTTGTGTGACTCACTGGATCGCAATATTTGCTTTATTGCGGTGGTCTGGAACTGAACCCACCATATCTCTGAGGTATGCCTGTATTTCAAAATCAGGTAGAATGACAAACTATATCACCAGATTGAATCTTTTAATAAGTTTTCTAATTCAGTAGATGCTGGAAAAGTCACTAGGGGGACACAGTCTTACTCATTAAAAAACAAATCAAATGAGCAAAAGCACCAAAAGCCACAGACCTCCAGTCAGCCTGGAGGGTAGGGCAGGCCCACCCAGTACCCAGCATCCATCTGAAACCCAAGCCAACATGTGCTTCGGCCGGGCCCCAGCTGTCACCCCTCCAGGGAGCCTCCAGTTCTGAGATTTTGGGACACAGAACCCAGTTGCCCTATGTCTCTTCAAATGGAACCTTCAGAGGAGTCCTGCATGATGACTTTTTAGACGTTCCGGCGAATGCAGTCACATCAGTGTGTGATATGAGAAAATACGATCCTTGTTACTTGCAGGCGAGGTAAGCAGGTGCTTCAGAAACTCTAGAGATTGGCTGAAATGTCTTGGAAACTAATAAGATTTCAGTAAACTGGCCCGAGTATGAGTCTAGAAAGTTGTATCTGCTTGTATCCAGTGTTAAAGTTTTCACAGACCCAGTCTGCGGTGGAGATCTGTGTTCAGCAAACTCCAGCCTTCAGGCCAAATCAGGCCCATCCGTTTGTTCATTCACACATTGTCTACAGATGGGTGGGAGCCACAGCAGCAGAGTTGAGCAGTGGCAGAGGAGAACCTACGGCCCCAGAGCTGCAAATGCATAGACTGTCTGACTCTTTGCAGCACAAGTTTGCCAACCTCCGGACCAGACTAATCAAAGCTCTTCAGCCCCACTTGCCAAGAGCTGGAATCGGCCGCCGCCTGCCCAGTGTTGGTCAGGATGGGAAACTGGTGAATCTGCTGGTCACCTTTAGGAGAAATCCGCTTTGCATATGCCAAAAAGGGAGCTACTATATACAAAAACCAGTTGCTGCTGACTTTCCAAGCACACGTGTTTCAAATGATAATGATTTAATTCCAATAAATACATGAAATAAATGAGAGGGGAGGACTATTGATCACAGCAGAAAACAGAAAGTAACTTGAAAGAACATGAGTAAGAAATGCACCTTGGTGAAGTGCAAAGCCCTTCCCATGAGAAATGGGAAAAGTCTGGAACAAATGAAAGATGCCATAGACGCTGACATGAGGAGGGGAGGCCGAGATGTCACGAGGCCGGCTGTTCTTTCAAAAGTTAATGTTTATATTTAGTAAGATTTGAATCCAGTTTCCCATGAGTTTTCAGAATTTCACAAATGATTTTACGCTGTATCCCAGAGTGTAATTCAGTCTCGGGCGTCTAAGAAGATTTTGTAACGGAAGACTCACCTGGGTGTCCTCGTCCTGCTGGTGTAGACACGTGTGTGAACAGCAGGAGAGGAGCCGTCTGGGCTCTGGGCAGTGTGTCAGCGACTCTGGGCTTTGGGGGCCGCCTGCCTGGCCTAAGCCTGGGTCCCGCCACTGACCCGCCTCAGGAGTTAACACAAGGACCATGTATGGCAAAGTCTCAGCACATAATTAAATGCTAAAATGTTAGCTCTTCTGACTGCTGTTTTCTGATGCACAGAAGAGACTAAGTGAACAGCCCAGCCCTGAAATGAACCCAGGTGTTCCTGAGAGGTGAATATGGATGCAGTGAGCATCTCAAATCAGTGAGGATGGGACAGGGTCCCCAGCAGCAGCTGCTGGGAAAATCAGCTTTGGATTTGGGGAAAAACCCAAGTTGGACTCTTACTTCCCACCATGTTCAAAACTAAACGCAACCAGGATTGCAGAGTAAACGATAACAGGGAAACTCTGAGATGACCAGGAGGAAGTGGAGGGGAATACTGATCTGCGTGGGGCGTGAGGAGGAACGCTGCAGTTGTAAACTCAGTCGGAGAAATCCGTGATGACAGCAAACACCTGACCCTGTGCACCTAGGCACTCAGGTAGATTAACTCATTCATTCTGACATCTGCCCATGGGCTGCAGACTGTTCTCATCCTGTTTTACAGATGAGAAAATGGAGGCACGGAGGTGCTGAGTAACGTCCTGAAGCCACCCACGAACCGCAGAGCTGGGATCCCACCCAGGAGCCGGGAGCTGGAGCCCCTGTTCTCCTCTAGCCACCTGACTGACCTCAGAACCCCAAACATAGGACAGTCCAGTCACATGTATGACGCTCGGAAACGGATCACAGCGTGGGGAGAAGGAGGCAGGCAGATCACAGCGTGGGGAGAAGGAGGTGGATCACAGCTGGCGAGCGTGTCTCATAACCTTGTGATAGACGCACAGTCCACAGGAAGATGTGCAAAGTCCGCAAATAGAGAATTCCCAAAATACGAAATTGAAGCAGCCAGAAAAAATGGCAGAGACAGTCACTGTCAAGAAGGGCGACCAAAACACGCACACGGAGGCCGCGTCAGCCGCGACCACAAACACGCCACGACGGAGGGCCGCTCAGGCGACCAAAACACGCGACACGGAGGCCGCTCAGGCGACCCAAACAGCCACCATCGGGAGGCCGCTCAGGTGGCCAAAACACGCACACGGAGGCCGCTCAGGCGACCAAAACGCGCATAGAGGCTGCTCGGGTTCACTCATGGTTTGGTTTTTTATCTGATCTCCTTTTGAGCTGACTTAAAGGATGCTAATAGGAATGAAGATCCACCAGTCTCTCTGGAAAGCAGAAAGCAGTTAGGCACTCTCTGTCGAGAGAATCTGAAATTTGTACTCAGGCTGCTTTGGAAGACAGTTTGGCAGTGGCTGAAAATGATGGAGTTACCAAGGGACCCAGCAATCGTACTCCTAGTCTATCCCCCCAGGAGAAATGAGAGCACGTCCACACACAAACCTGTGCACGCCTGTTCTTGGCAGCACCGTTCCCAGCAGCCAGAAAGCGGAAAGCGCCCAGGTGTTCGTCAGCAGACTTGCGGAAAAACACCTTCATACACAGCCGTGACTGGAACATTATTCAGCCGTAAAAAGGAGTGGCATTCCTGATGAACCAACAACCCGGATGAACCTCGGAAACATGACGCTGAGTGAAGGAGCCAGTCACAAGTCTGCCCTGTCGGAGCCCAGTGACGTGAAACGCCCAGAACGGGCCAGGTCACGTCGCCTGAAAGCAGGCCCGTGGCTGCCAGGGCCCAGGAGGGAGACAGGGAGTAGCTGCTGATGGGAATGACGTTTCTTCTGGGCAGATGAAGGTGTCCTAAAGTTGGCTATCAAGATGGTTGCCCAACTCTGGGATATGCTGAAAATCATTGAATTGACACTTTAAGTGGCGAATTGTATTGTGTGTGAATCGTATCTCAATAAAACTGCAGCACGCAGGTACCTAGGCATAGCCTGGTATTTGAGGCAGAAAGGCTCTGACCAGTCTCTCCCCTGGTCCCCTGGGGCTCTGCTCTGGCAGCACAGCAGCCACAGGTGGGGGCTGCCCTGGCAAGACCACCACGCCCGTCTCCTGACCTCTGTTGATGTGAGGACTCTGCCCCATGGCCAGCTCAGAGGCCAGGCACCTGGCCACACAGGCCTGTCCCACCCCAGGTGGCCATTTGTCCTGAACTTGGACAGAGGGCGAAGACCGTGAGACAGGGAGCCTGAGAACGTGGCCAGGCTTTGACCTTGAGCTTCAGAAGCTACTTGGTCCTCACAGCTCGGAGAGCAGCGCCTGGCCTTAGGGACCCTGAGCTGCCCTAGTGGGAGGCGTTTCTGAAGCTGCCTCGGAGGGATGCCTCTGAGCCTGCCCTGCTGTCCTTGGTCCCCTCAATGCCGTCCGCCCACGAACTCACAACTGAATGAGGCTGTGGAGCTGCAGTCGCCGAGACACTGTGGTCGCCCCTGACGCTGGCCGGGGTCTTCTCCTGGGACTGGGAGAGGGCACCACACACTGTGCTGGGTGAGCCTGGGCACGGGGATGGGAGCTTCAGAGCTGGCTGCAGTACGGCTTGGGATGAAAGGGAAAGGTTGGAAGTGGCAGAGCCATGTCCTTCACATGCCTGAGAGGCGGGCGATTCCCGGGGCCGGTGCAGCCCCAGGGATGGGGATGCCAGCCCTGTTCCCTGGCACTGGATGTGACTGTGGCTGCAGGTGTGAGCACCGGCCCCCGGGCTTCCGCAGGGCAGATGGACAGCCTTGCGGCCATCCACTTCCCCTCCCTGTGGCCAGCACAGGGGGCTGCAGCCTCTGAGGTTAGAGGTGGGGTTGAGCTGGACCGGGCGTGAGATGCCGAGTGATGAGTGAGGGCTGCAGTCACTGTGCAGCCCTGCTGTGCCTCCTGTGGTCACCTGCGTGGGGCCTTCATTGGGGGATGCTGTGGCAGGGGTCCTCCAGCCTCCCTCGGACATGAGGGAGATCCTGGGCCCTCTCATTTACAATTCAGCAAGGCTGAGTCCAGGAACCAACCTTCAGAGTGGACAGAATGGGTGACCCACTGCAGTGAGCCTGGGATGGGCGGGGCTGGTGCAGGCCTCCACCCCGGCTGCCGGGGCCAAGTGTGAAATTTCCTTCTTGAACCTGCAGAACTGGGAGCACCACTTAGAGCCCAGCACGGGGAGGGCCGTATTGTCACTGCGGGGAAGGAAGGAGGTGCCCGTGATGTCTACGTTATTTTTTAAATTGAAGTATAGCTCTCAGCAGTGAAACACACACATCTTAAATGTACCACTGCATGGATTGTGATGACACCAAACCTGTGGGCGGCCCCCAGGTCAGACACGGAATGTGCCCTGCAGCCCAACAAGTGTCCCAGTCAGCACCGCTCCCGGGGCAGCCACTCCTGGGCCTCCGGGCACACAGCAAGGGAAGGTCAAAGCCACGCCTGTGCTCCTGAGCCTCATCTCACTGCCTCTGGCCTCCCCTGGCTCCTGGCACAGAGCCCCCCAGCTCAGTCTCTCCAGGACCCTCTGCTCACCCCAGTGAGGGGTGACTGCACCACAGCCTCCCCCGTGAGACCGTCTGTGCCAGTAATCGGGTTAAGTGAGAGAGGCCATGATGTGCACAGTCCTAAACGGGTTATTTTAATTTAAGATGTATAAAAAGCTGACATTCCCCAGGCAGGGTATGTTAGTTTCCAGGGTGCATAACCACACAGCTGCTGGGTCAGCTGCCAGGAGCTCCATGTTTTTCACCACTTGTGGCTCTACCTTCAGTGCCAAGGATTGATCGTCCGTCGCAGGCAGCCTGACATGGCACCTTGACCTTGCCGCTGCTCAGAATTCAGTGCCAAAATGGGACTCTGCCTTGATGACACAAATTCATTGTCACCAGCTCCTCCTTTTACCACTGGGTTATAAACCAAGCCACCCCTCGTGTGAGTATCACACCTGGATTCTGGTATTCATGATCCCTGCCAAAGGGATGCTTTGCTCCCTTCTCCAAAAAGGAAAAATCACAGCCTATCTACGAAAGCAGCAGCTCCATAGAAATAGCAAACGGCAGCCCACCACTACCTCAGCACTGCTGAGAACCCTCCCCCGCACCAGGGCCCAGTTTCTGGAAGCTTCTAGGAACTTCTCAGAGAAGATAGCTATAGGCAAAGAGAGGAAAAATACCATCAGAAAGACAGAAATATAATTTTTCCATATTTAAATTAAAGATTTTATTTTTCCCCAGAGAAGTAAGCTAGACTATTTAACCAACCAAGAAATATGTGTTCTTACAGCTTGGCAGCTTGCAGAAAATGTTGAGACTGCAGTCTGCTTCTGTCAAAGCTAAGCAAAAGAGTACACAGCTTTCTTTCCAGGGCCCTGGCACTGCCCACCCTGCCTCCTTCCCCAGCTCTCCGCCTCATGGCACAGAAGGGCTGCGTAGTGAATGCCTATGCACACTAATCCCAGCCTTGGTTAGGGCGGTCTGCTGCCTTCAGCCCGAGGACACGTGCATGCAGGTGCTGTGTCCTCTGGGGCAGGTGAGTGGCCAGCACTGTAATTGCTGAGACAGGGTTAGACATCTGTAGCAGCCAAGATGTGTCCAGAGGTGACAACTGATCTTCAAGCTCACTATTCAGGTCAGTAATGACCAATAAAGGATGAAGTGTTGAGCAGATCTGGGGAGGAGCATGTGATGGCTCCATCTGCCTCTCTGTGTTTGTCGTGGGCTTGCTTTCATTACCTGCGGACTGGGTCTCCCGGTGCCATCCTTCCCTCTCAGAGCTGACAGTACCTCCTGTGCATTTGCTGTGCATAGCTCCCTTTATTCCCCGGCGCGAGGCACAATGACTCCGTGATCTATGGCAGCAATGTGGCCGTCGGCGCGCTGAGTCAGCAGAAGCCTGGGGGCCCTGCCTCCTCGACTGTCCGGGACTGCAGGTCTGCTTTTTAGTGGGAGTCTGGTCGGTGCCCGGATGTGCCGATTCCTTAGAACCCACCAAGTGCCCGTCTTCCTGGATGCTGCTGCCCATGCCCACCCCAGCTGGCTTGTTCTTAATTAGCACAGGGAGGAGCTCCCGCTGCAGGCCCCTCTCCTCCAACGCTGGAGAGTGTGAGCGGATGCTTTTCCCTAACAGGACCCAACAGTGACTTCGCTAACTAGGAGCCCCGAGGAGAAGCCCACCTCCCCCGGCACCGCTGCATGTGGCCTCCCTGGCTGGGAGGACAGCAGGGCAGGAGGTGGCTGCAGGAGCAGGGGTCCTGGGGCAGAGGAGCTGGTCCCCAGAGCCAGCCTTTCCGCATTGGCTTCGTGGCTTTGGGGATTCACGGAGCCTCCAGACTCGGGCCCCTCCCTGTGTGTTTGCAGATAAGACACAGCAATATCCTTCACTGTCTGGTTACGAGGAATAGTAACCATTTCCCACTGCTTAGTAAGCACAAGGGGATCTGCTTACTAAGGGGGCAGGGATGGAGCTGTGCCCCTGGCCTCGGTTGGCGGATCTGCCTGGTGCTGCCTCCTTCCTAACGTGGTGGCACGTCACAGCGCCATGGCTTCAGAAGCCTCTCAGTGAAGGTCCAGCACTGTCACTGGCCCATGCTCTCAGCCAGGGACAGACTCCAGAGACCGCGGGTGGGCTCAGCGTGTCCTGTGTCCACCCCTGGATGGAGATTCGCACACGAGATCCCAGTCCTGGTGTTGGGGGCTGTTCACAGAGAAGAGGTGGCAGTGATGTGGCCTTGCAGGGTCTGTAGACACTATGTTGACGACGTGTCCCCCAGCAGGCCTGTTCTCAGTGGAGCTCAGTGACCTCCCGCCCTCACCCCTGAGGGTGGGAACTGGAGCCCCTCAGAAAGCAGCTCTTATGGACTGAACTTCATCCCCCAAATCTATACGTGTAAGTGCTGCCCCCCAGTCTTAACATATTTGGAGATAGGGCCTTAAAGGAGAGAAGCTTAAGTGGGGTCCTTGGGGTCCAGGGCCCTGAATCAAGAGGATCCTGTCTTTCTAAAAAGAGGAGGTGAGGACACAGACGCACACAGGGCTGAGCCTGTGCAGACTCATGGAGATGCCATCTGCACACCGAGGAGAAGGACCTCAGAAGTCAGCCCTGCCACACCTGTGGATCCCAGACGTCCAACCTCGTGGGCTGTAGACAGCGAATGTCCTTTGTTCAAGCTGTCCAGTCTCGGGTACTCGGTTACAGCAGCCCTGGCAATAACATGGCAGCCTTCTGGATGAACGCTTCTAGAAGCTGGTGAGGAAGCTCGCTGTGGCTTTTTTTCTTTATTCTGAGTTGTAATCTGCAATAGAAAAGGTGCCCTGCATTCTCTCTTATGCTGAACTCTTTTTTGTTGTTAAGAACCCCATGGATGGGGGTAAACACTGTTCCTATCCCATGTTACGGACGGGGAAACGGACTCCCAGAGTCTCCAGCTGGGAGGCTGTGGGAGGTCGAGGCACCCGCTAGGTTCTGGAGGCGTCTGGCTGCACCGGCTGTCCTGTCCCACCCCACAGGCCCCCTCATCCTTCACCAGACACAGGTGCACGGGGCCCCTGCCGGGTTTGGGAAAAGAACTGACCCCTACGAGGATGGTCCTGGTGTGGAGAAACCTGTTTCACAGTGGAAGACATGGACAGCAGAGGACACGGACGGCAGAGTCAAGCACAGTTTTAGTCAGAGCCCAGCTTAACACAGGGACATGGAGGGGACAGGGAAGGCCCCACCCAGCAAGAGCCCAGCCAGAGCAGGTGGAGCAGGAAATGGGTGGAGGGGTGGTGGAGCTGGCAGCGCACTGGAGCGGGCATTGTGGTGGACCAGGTGGCATGGTGGACCAGGTGGCGTGGCAGACCAGGTGATGTGATGGACTGGAGGACATGGTGGACCAGGTGGCGTGGCGGACCAGGCGGCGTGGTGGACCGGGTGATGTGGTGGACCAGGTGGCGTGGTGGACCAGGCAGTGTGATGGACATGGTGGGCCAGGTGGTGTGGTGGAGCCAGCAGCACAGTGGAGCAGGCCTTACAGTGGACTGGGCAGCGTGGTGGATTAGAAGAGGAGAGATGGCCTGGGATGCTCAGCGGGGCCGAGTCCCCAGCCAGGAGCTCAGGTGCGGTGAAGCCCAAGGGCCTGATGGTGTGAGCAGAGCCCTCTGCTGCTTCCGCACAGCCCACACGCGGGGCCCCAGCAGTGCGGAGATGTTGGAGCGGTGCTGCCTGGTCCCGCCCTCAGCCCAGCCCTGGGACATAGGCTCAGCAGCCCCTGGGTTCCAGTCAAGGTCCCCAGGCGGGTCAGGCACAGTGTCCAGGCTGTATGAGTCTCTGGGAGCTGCTGGAACAAAATACCACACACTCGGTGGCTTCAAACCACAGAAACCTGTTCTCATGGTTCTGAGTCCAGACGTCTGTGGTCACGGTGTCTGCTGGGCCGTGCTCCCTCGGGAGGCTGCAGCGGAGGGTCCTCCCTGCCTCTTGCAGCCACTGTGGCCGCGTGGCTCCAGTCTCTGTCGCTGTCTGCATGGGGCCTGCTGCTTTGTGTGTCTGCCCTGAGTCCAGATTTCCTTCTCCCTGTGAGGGAGTGGTGCCCACCCTAATCCGATAATGACCCCATTCTAACTCGATCACATCTGCTAGAACCTGCTGCCGAGTAAAACCCCATGCACAGGTATGGGGTCAGGATCTTCGTGTCTATTACTGCAGAACATAGTTCAGCTTCAACAGAGGACTGAATCCAGTACAGCACAGTCTTCACTCCTGAGCTCATGGAGGAGGGGGAGGGCTGCCAGGGGCGTCCTTATTCCGGCGTACCACGGCCAGGAGCGGACTGCAGGGGAGTTGGCCCCGCTGTGGGCAGCCGAGGCGCTGACGTCTCTGATGTCCTGTCTGCCAGCCCAGCTGTGTTGGGGGAGCTCCTCTATCCTGAGGGAAGGAACCTGCCTGCATTCATCTTTGCCGCCCTCCTGAGTCAGGAGCCTTGTTTATGGCAGATGGATAACTGTTTGACGGATGAGCAAATGATCTGTCTGCACATTCCTCAGCCGACGCCCCCGCCTTCCCTACAGCAGCTGAGTGTTGCTCTGTGGCCTGGGACACTGTGTCTGGCTTGAGTGATCACACCAGTCTTGATGAGTTTGGGGGATTTTACTTGTTAGTTTTTCTGCGTAATTTTATTCCCAGGGCTTGGTTTGCCACCGGGGATGCTCCAAGTCACACCTGCCAAGGCTGTTCTGCCAAGATGGAGTCATCCCTGAACCCTGCGCCCGTGCAGCCCAGCGGTACGGGGGTGGCCTCGTTCCCAGACAGCCCGGCGGTACAGGGGGGGCCTCGTTCCCAGAACGCACATCTTCAGCCATGAGGAAGGGGCTGGTCCTGAGGACAATGGTGGCGCCATGACAGCCCTTAGTCCCTGACACTTCTTTGTGGGGTCAGGGAGACCGAGGGGAGCTCCGGGCACTGTGTGTTGAGCGTTGCTCTGTAGGGGGTGGCTGACTCCGGCCCCAAGGTGGGGGCCACAGACTGTGGTTCTCTGGTGACCCCAGATGAAGGCCACCCCTGGGTAGCTTCACCTCCTGAAAAGAAGATGTTTTTGGAGTCTCATGAGATGAAGCCTGGTGTGGTGCAGCCAGCAGGGAAGGCCTGGAGGCATCAATACCTGGTGGCCTTCCCCAGACCATGACTTGTGTGGTTTGCAGGGTCAGAGCCGAGTCCCAGTCAAGTTGTAGAGCCCACACTGATTCCCTCAGCCCCACAGCCTTGGGAAAGTGGGCTTTGCAGGGCACTAGGCACAGCGTCCTCGTTAGAGAGCAGTGCTAAACCTGCATGCTCTTCCGGCGATGCGGTCCTAACTTGGGTGGTTTCGTACATTTCCGGCAACACAGTCGTAACTTGGGTGGTTTCGTACATTTCCAGGGCACCTTTACCAACATCTTTTCCTCCGTGTTTCTGCAGCCTTGGGAGGCAGGGGCGGGTTCCTTTTTTTTTTTTTGAGATGGAATGTTGGCTCTTGTCACCCAGGCTGGAGTGCAGTGGTGCGATCTCGGCTCACTGCAGCCTCCGCCTCCTGGGTTCAAGCGATTCTCCTGCCTCCGCCTCCCAAGTAGCTGGGATTACAGGCGCCTGCCACCACGCCCAGCTAATTTTGTGTATTTTTAGTAGAGATGGGGTTTCGCCATGTTGGGCAGGCTGGTCTCGAACTCCTGACCTCAGGTGATCTGCCCACCTTGGGCTCCCAAAGTGCTGGGATTACAGGCGTGAGGCACTGCGCCTGGCAGGGGTGGGTTCTGTCTCGTCCCTGGGACTATCAGCCTGTGAGGGTGTCTCAGCAGCCCTGACCACTGACCCCTGACCCCTGAACCCGAGTCTGCTACCCAGTCCTGGCTCTTTGGTGGAGCCGGCTCATTACACAGGGCATGGCTTTGTCATCGGCAGCTGGTCTGTCCAGCATCCACCCTGAGCACACACATGACATAGTCTTCAGTGGCTCGACCCTGTATTTTGACACTGCAGAACTGACCTGAGGTCCTAGAATTTGCTCTGTCTTCAGTCTCAGGTCCTAGAATTCGCTCTGTCTTCAGTCTCAACTGACGACTGTTCATCTGGGACAGCCGCGGTGCCTCTTGTCAGACGCGCTTCTGTCCACTGGGTCCACCTGGGTGCTTGGAGGGGGCCTGGGAGGCGTCAGCACCGGCCCAAATATTTCATATACATGGTGGCTCTTCTGCCCCTGGGCCCACAGGCCGGGGCTTGGTGTCAGGCACCTCTCCTGGCAGCACCACGGGAAGGAGGGTCCAGAGAGGCATTGTTTCACTGCACACGCACTGGAGGAGGGTGGGCCGGTGAGCTGAGCTCCTGCGTGAGAGCGGGGGCTGCCACCGGTGAAGCCCGCAGGGGCATGCTGTCCCGAGGAGAGAGGTGTGTGAGCTGCACACACAGGATGCAGCCTCCAGGAGGCAGTGTGTGATGGTGCGATGGGCTGGGGTCCTTGTGTCCCTCACTGGGGCACATTCAGCGTCCACTCAAGGCAAGGGCGAGTGTCCCCAGGATACGCCTGGGCTGTTTCGCTTGGTCACCTCTGGCCCCTGTCTTTGTGGTTTCTGGCTGGCACTGGACCTGGCCGTTCTCGGTGACGCCTTTCTGCACTGGGTGAAGTCACCCAAGGCACTCTGGGCTTTCAGGCTGGCCTCCACCCCGTGCCGTTCGGGAAGCACCCCAATCATCAGGCAGGCACAGACAGCCCAGTCACCCGACACTCCCATTTTCCACGTAAGAGACATTGACATCAGCTGGACATGGTGGCACGTGCCTGTGGTCCCAGCTGCTCAGGAGGCGGAGGTGGGAGGATGGCTTGAGCCCAGGAGTTCAAGGCTGCAGTGAGCTGTGATTGCACCACTGCACTCCAGCCTGGGTGACAGGGCCACACCCTGTCTTGTTAAAGAAAAAGAGAGAGAAAAACACTCACATGGTGCTGGCTGTATTAGATCTCTTCAAGCCATAGCACTAACTCATGAAGTGGGTATGTGTTTACACGTGGAGAAACTGAGGCACAGAGAGGGGACATTCAGAAAGTGGATGTTCAGATAGTCATTGCTGCTGCAGCATTCAGGCCCAGGAGGTGTGGCCACCCTGGGAAGAGGGATTCCAGCTTGACCTCCTCCCAGGTGGCAGCCTAGTCCAGCCTTGTTCCAGGACAGAAGCCCGAGGGGCCTCCTAACCTGTCATCAGAGTGGAGTGGGATGGCAGCCTGCTCCCTTGGCAGAGGGTGGGCCTGCTCTCCGCACCCCTGGGGCCTAGTGCCCGCCGAGCTCCCTGTCCCACCCCAGCAGCCGTCCTCATGCAGCTCACCAGCCTGACGGGTACTGGAGCCCCATGTCCTCAGGAGGCTGGTGGCCGGCACCCCCCTTCCATTGGGCCCCTCGCCTGTACCCTATAGAATGGGCTCGATGCCCTGGAACCCGGGAAGCAGTGGCTCACCGGCTAGGAGGGTGGAGGGCAGGGGAGTGGACACCATAAGCCAACAGGACTGGAGGCCACCATGGTGTCACCAGCCCCGTCCGGCCCCTGCCCTGATGCACTTTGCTGCTCAGCCTAAGAACTAAAGGGTCCTGGGACTCGAGAAGGTTCCCTGTGAAGATGACCTCCTGTGGCTCAGGACGCCTGCTAGGGTTGCTAGAATGAATGCACTGTAGTCCGAATTCCCGATGCTCTGCGTGGTGATTTGAACAGCAGCAACCAACCACAGCCACTCCAGCCCTTCTTGTGGACCTGGCCTTGGGGCGCAGGAAGGGTTGGGGCCTTGGTTGTGACCTGGCTCTGCACCTTCAGGGAGCAGCCCCAGGAGAGAAGCCAAAGGCTTCCTGGACATGGGTGGGGTGCGGTGTGTATTTCTTCCCTGAGTCCACTTGGGTTTTGCCCAAGGTACAGTGTCCCTCGTCCCAGGTGTCTGTGGAGGTGGCACCACGGTCATCACGCTGTCCTGCCACTTTCTTCTCTCCTGCTGTTTACTGGAACCTTTTGCATAGGCTCCATTCGAGACAGCGTGTTCAGGCCGGGCACCGTGGCTTACGCCTGTAATCCCAGCACTTTGGGAGGCCGAGGTGAGCGGATCACCTGAGGTCAGGAGTTTGAGACCAGCCTGGCCAATATGGTGAAACCCCGTTTCTACTAAAAATATAAAAATTAGCTGGGCATGTTGGTGCGTGCCTGTAGTCCCAGCTACTCAGGAGGCTGAGGCAGGAGAATCGCTTGAACCCGGGAGGCAGAGGTTGAGGTGAGCCGAGATCGCGCCACTGCACTTCAGCCTGGGTGGCAGAGCAAGACTCTGTCTAAAAACAATTAAAAGAATAGCATGTTCCTTCATACAGCAGGCTCCTCCTGACCTTAATGTCAGATGGAAACTTCTAATGAGGAAGAGAAAGTATCATTTACCTGGATGAATGGGGCTGGGAGGTTTGGTTTTGTTGTTTGTGTCTGAACACGGAGTAAATTTCTTATGTAAGCCGAGCACACGCTCCACAGGCTCAGGACCACGCCCTCTCATCACTCCTGATGGAAAGGCTTGTGTGGGCCAAGCATCAGGTGCCTGCAGGTGCAGCGGGCAGCTCGGGACCACACCATTCATGTCGGTTTGTTGGGCGTCCACAGCCCAGTGTGATGGCAAGCTCACTCTGGGGCCAGTTCTGAGCCCTCTGGGGACTGGGATCTGGAACAATGGCTACAGACTGGAGGATGCAGACCTTGGCCTTGGGCTGTGGATGACTGGGCGCTCGCGGACCCAGCAGAGGGGAGCTCAGAGCCAACTTCCTTTCCAGGCCCCAGGGGTGTAGTGAGGAGGCGCACCAGCTGCGACCCAGGCCACAAGTGTCTACAGGCAGAGAGGGCTGGCTGGGCCTGTCCGCAGGATGGCCATGCTGGCAGCTCCAGGAGGCCAGGAGGGGAGGCATCTGAGGCTCCCTGTCTCAAAAGTGTGAGTGTGAGGCTGCTCTGTCCCCGGGGCAGGTCCCTTCACTCCTGAGCCTCAGGTCTCGTTGAGTGCGGGTTCTAATTCCCACGGCCCCATTGGGTAGACGAGGCTGTGACAAGGCGACGGCAAGGTCATTCCCAGAGCGGTGACTGGCACCCAGGAGCTCAGGAACCGCAGCTGGTCAGGATGCTAGAGATGACCCCTGACCCTGACGGAACCTGGGGTTTGGGGAGGCCCTGCAGCTGCGAGACCCTCCTCATCACCGCCTCTGGCTGAGTAAGGGATTTAGTGCAAGGCAGACAAGGCCTAACCCAGGTGGGCAGGTGCCTGGAGGTGCCCGCGCGGGGACAGCATCAGGGTGGGCTCCGAAATTTCAGTAGGGCCAGGGTCCCATGATGAGTTTTCTGGCCACAGTCGGTTCAAGGGCAGATTCTCAGGGCTGCCTGGGGCCCAGGGAAAGGGTGTCGGGGGGAAGCTGAGCCCCAGGGCCTCTGCCTCCTGTTGAAGAGAATCCTCCGGGGGCCAGATGGGGCAGGGGAACATCGACACGGGGACCGTGTGAGGATGGAGGCAGAGATCAGGATGATGCATCTCCCGGCAAGGAGCACTGAGGATTGCTGGGAGCACCAGAAACCCCCAGGGGGCCTGGAGTGGACCCTCCCTCAGATCTTCCAGCAGGAACTGGCCCTGTCCACACCTTGAGTCTGGGCAAGAACTAACTGCTGTTTCAGATTCCCGTCCCCCAGTGTGTGGTCCTTTGATTGGGCAGCCACAGGAATGGCACAGACCTGTAGAGGCCCAGCGTGGATGGCCAGGGGAGGGTGGCTCTGTGGTGGGGATGCGGCCAGGTCCCCCAGCCTGCAGCGGCCGTTCTGGGTGAGCTCTGTAGTCTGTGGCCTCAGAGGCACAGGAAGCTGGGAGGGGTTTGAATTGGATACAGGGAATCGGGAGCCACAGATGGTTCTTGAGCTGGGGAGTGGCAAAGTGATATGGCCGCTTAGAGGAAAGAAGCCAGCAAGTAGGGATGGGAAGGGCTCTGCCTGAGGCCAACAACCCCTCCAGGTCATGCACAGACGGCGCCCCACCCTCTCGAGACACAAGGAAGGGTGGGTGATTTGGGGGCGCTGTCTGGTGGCCTGGATGTCCCCCACAGCACTGAGGATGAGCTCTTAGTTTCAGGCCCTCCAGGAGTTCGGCTGGCGGGAGCCGGGGAAGAAGAGGAGCCTGTGTTCCCTGTGGCCTTGGGCAGCGTCTGCAGGAGGCTCACCGTCTCTCTCTCTTTGCTCCTCAGGTCTCCTGACAAACACAGCCCCTGAGGGGCCCCGGGAGTGGCCTTGGCTCCCCTGGAGAGCCCACGCCTCAGCCACAGTTCTCTGCCCGCCTCGGACTTCGCCCATTCTCTGCCGCCCGCCCACTCCGTTTCCCTGTGGTCCGTGAAGGACGGCCTCAGGCCTCAGCATCCTGAGCTTCGGTCTGTCCAGCCGACCTGAGGAGGCCGGACTGGACACACAGGCGGGGGGCGGCACCGGGCATCAGCAATACGCAGTCTGTGGGAGCCCGGCCGCGCCCAGCCCCCGCCGACCGTGGCGTTGGCCCTGCTGTCCTTGGAGGAGGAGGAGGAGGAGGAGGCTCCAGCAGCCCAGCCCGCCTGAGACACGACGCCCGCCCCAGGGGACTGTCAGGCGTAGAAGTGGCCTCCTCCCGTGCCCCAGACTGTCCGAATTGCTTTTATTTTCTTATACTTTCAGTATACTCCATAGACCAAAGAGCAAAATCTATCTGAACGTGGACGCACCCTCACTGTCAGGATCCCTGGGGTCGCTTGTGGGGACGGGAGGGCATGGTGGCAGAGACATGCTGGTGGCCCTGGCGGAGCGGAGAGGGCGGCCGTGGTGGAGGCCTCCACCCCAGGAGCACCCCGGCGCACCCTAGGAGGATGGGCTTTGGCTGCGCGGAGGCCGTGGCACACTCGCGGGAGGCAGCCGGGGCGCGACCGGCGATGGCCCCCACGCAGACGCCGAGAGCCCCCGGGAACACAGGCCGCTTGATTCCTCTGTACTTAGATCGACTTTACCGTACTAAAATCACTTTCTGTTTTAACCAGTTAAACATGCCTCTTCTACAGCTCCATTTTTGATAGTTGGATAATCCAGTATCTGCCAAGAGCATGTTGAGTCTCCCGTGACTGCTGCCTCATCGATACTCCATTTAGCTCCAGAAAGCAAAGAAAACTCGAGTAACACTTGTTTGAAAGAGATCATTAAATGTATTTTGCAAAGCCTAAAGTTATATATTTAACAGTTTTTATATGTTGTATATTTGTAGAAAATCCTATTTAACAATTAACGTGGCAGTCCCGGCCGTCCTGAGAGTCGGGCCGAGCCCCGTGTGTTTCTGAAGACTCTGGGGGTGGGACATGGCGGGGAGGTGGCGCCCCTCAGACCCTGGGGTGCCAGGCGTGGAAGGCGGGCCTCTGGGAGAAGGGTGCGGAGGACCGTGGCATCGGTGTCCCAGGGGCATCGGTCGTGCCCGGGGAGGCCGGGTTCCCTTTGCTGCGGGCCAGGTTTGGTGGCTCTTGATTCCCCCTTTGGTCTCTGTGTTGGTCAACACTGAGTGTACAATATTTTGAACATGCTTCTTCCAATGGGTTTTGTTTCCCGTTTCCTGCCCTTTTCGCCACTCACGGACCTTGAGGCCAGTTGGCGGCCCTTCTCCCCACGTCTGTGTCCCCGCGTTCTGAGAAGTCCTCCGTCTTTGTGTCAGTAGGTCCAGAAAGCCGCGCTGGGCAGAGGCACAGGCGGGGCCAGCAGGGCCGAGGAATAAGGGACAGTTGTGTTTTTTCTCTCCTGGCCGTCGTACGCCAGCCTCCTTCATTTTCCTGAGTTCCCGCTGAAGTATATACTACCTACAAGTCCAATTAACATGAGTATTATGCTAGTTCTATCCTACTAAAAAAAACGTAAAAAGATAACTATATAGAAGCTGTTCCAGCAACCATAGACTAAAGATACGAAAGAAAATCCATTTATTTAAGACCGGTTCCAGTATCCATGAGGACTTAATTTACCTTTCAGTCACCACAAATTTATAGGCATTAGTATCCTGGACTAAAAGAAGGGGCTGAGGTTGGGTTTGTCATCACAGAGGGGGCCCACCCTTCCCGAGCTGCCCCGGCTCCGGCGGCCCGGGCCGCAGCCTCTGCCAGCCAGCGTCCTCACGGCCTCCCCCTCGCCTGTTCCTTTTGAAAGCAAGTGTAGACACCGTCGAGGGCAGAGATCGGGAGATTTAAGATGTTACAGCATTTTTTTTTTCTTGTTTTACAGTATTCAATTTTGTGTTGATTCAGCTAAATTATGAAAAATAAAGAAAAACTCCTTTGATAAGCATGGCTTTTGTTCCCTGGGCATGGTGTCCTGGGAGAGGGGCTGTGGCTGGTGGGGATGGTAGGTGGGGGCCAGCACAGGGACCCCCAGGGTCAGAGCAGACAGTGCCTGTGGCCCTCACGGCATAGCCGGCACCGCCTGTGAACCCCTGGGTTCTTCTGCACCCGCAAGGATGGCCTCTGAAGCCCAGCCGCAGACAAGTGGGCAGGGCCTGGCCACAGCCCTCTGGGGTGCTGTCATCCCTGCCTGAATATCGCTGCCCCACACAGACACTGTGCCCTCAGTCCCTCCATGGGTCTGACGTGCGGCTGCCTGAGTGCGGCAGGCATCGGCTCTCCTTCATTCCTGCCCTGGCCAGTGCGGAAGCCCAGGCTGTCAGTAGGGAGGCTGGCCCCAGGTTCTCGTGAGCTGGCCCCACACAGGTGCCAGACACAGAACTCCCCAAGGAGACCCAGTCTGAAGCACCCCCTTTGCAGAGATGTCCACTCAGATCCCCAAAGAGCAGTGCTGGAGCCCAGAGCCTCCTTGCTGCCCACACCTGAGGCCACCTGGGGGGGCCACTGGCTACTCCCCAGCTGCTATTCACAGGGCACCCCGGCCCGGACGGCTGGGCTGGGGGTCTGCGCTTCCTTCTTAGGAGACGTCACTGGTCTTTGGTGCCATCAAGGTGGACAGACAAAGCCTCAACTTTTTTCTGCAAGGGGCCAGGCTTGTTCTGGGAGGGAGGGCAGGAGGCAGAGCTACAGTGGCTGCAGGAGCCCCGGGCCAGCTTCTTCCCCATCAGCCGCCCTGGTGCCTGGGCTGGAGAGTCTTCGGTTCCCTCCCACAGAGGTGAGGCACCACCTGGAGTGTGGCTCTGGGACTCTGTGGTCAGCACAGTCAGACAGGATGGGGCAGCCTGACCAGGAGAGGTGCCACCAGCCTGTTCCTGTATCACAGTGAGAGCTGGGAGGAGAGGTGTCAGTGTGCTGGGAGGAAAGCAGCCCCCGCCATCAATCCCTGAGGAGCAGCCCCACACCCAGAGGCTGAGCACAGGGGCCTGAACCTGGGCCTGTCCTCCTGCTGTGAGCCCTGCGCAGTCTCCTGGGGGTGCGTCTCCCAGGAAGCTCCCTGCTGCCTGGGTCAGGAGGCACCGGGACTCCCAGCGCTGGCTGCACAAGCTGCCTCTGCTCCCTGTGGACTGAGGGAAGGTGGTCATGACTCGCCTAACTCAGGCTGCTGGGAGCAGTGCCTGCCCCGTCCGAGGGGAGAACAGGCTCCGTCCCCAAGGTGAGGGGTCCGGGGGAAGCCCTTTGCAGGCGTGGATGCCCACAGATGGGCTCTGGGGATGGTCGCAGCCTCCTCTGTGCCCGAGAGCTGCCCTCCTAGGGCCCCGGGCCAGTTGAGCCACCAGCAGAGTCTGCAAATGAGACACTCAGAGATAGTCCTCAGCCTCCCGGGACCCTCTGCCCAGGGCCCCTGCTGGCCACCCTGTGCAGCTCCAGCAGGACAACAAGAGCAGGCAGAGGCCACACCTCAAGGGCACGACCTTGGTTAGGGGCAGCCCTGGCCACTGTTGTCTAAGGGGCAGGGCTAGGGGTCTCCATCCTTTCTGTCCCAGGCAGTGGAGCAGAGTCACGAAGACCTGGCTGGAAGCCACACTGCGCGGTGTTCCTCACGACGGCCTGAGGCTGGCCATGCTGCCTCTCCGAGCCTCAGTTTCCCCATTGATAGAATAAAGAGAACCTTGCCAAGCTCACAAGGTGTCAGGAGGTGGAAGGTGACCAGCACTCGAGGCAAAGGTGCTCATGGTCCTGACTGAAGCCTTGCACTTCCTCCCCAGGCCCCGTGTCACCCTCGAGGGGTGACCCTGGGCACTGGTGTTTGCCTGCCACTCCCGCCTCCCAGCTCCCTGTTCAGTGCTGATCTTCAGAGATGCTGTCTGGGCCAAGCTCTGTCTCTCCCTCTAGTGAGGTCTGTGACCGGGACACATGCTTCTCTGAGCCTCAGCTGCTCGATCACGAAGTGGGGACCCCGTGAGCCTCTGCCGTCCTGAGGCCTGGGGCCAGGGTAGGCGCCTCCTGTGCGGGTCCTCCTGCTGCCCTCCCTGTCTCAGACGTGAGCTGCCCCTCCAGACTGGCCAGTTCAGACTGTGGATGAGGTCCACGTCCCAGGGACATGGATCCACATGGGGACCCGTGTGGCTAAGAACAAGGCAGGAGGCAGCAGGCTGGTGTGGGTGGCAGTGGCCCAGCAGCAGCGGGAAGCAGAAGGGCCTGTTGGAGTGCAAGTGTGTGCGTGTGAATGTGTGTGTGTGCCTGTGGTGTGTGTGGTGTGTGTGTATTGTGCATGTGCAGTGTGTGCGCATGTGTACGACTGTGCATGTGTGTGTGCATATGTGTGTGCATGTCTGTGCATATATGTGTGTGCATGTGTGCACGTGTGTGCATATGTGTGTGTGCACGTGTGTGTGTGCATATGTGTGCTTATTTTCACCAGCACCCTCATGTACTGAGCACTTTCTGAGTCAAGGGTCCAGGGAGGAGCCCTGCAGGATTCCTGAATTCAAAGATCCCTCAGGAATGGGGAGTGGTCCCCAAGGTCAAGCAGCCCCCAAGGTTGTGCCCAGAGCGTCTGTCAGACGGCAGCTGAAACAGGCTATTCTGGGACTTTTGGAGCCCACCCAATGCCCCCAGTCCTGCATTGCCCCCATCCCACCTCGGGTTCTACACTGCCCGAGTTCCCCCAGCCCGGGTCCTGCACTGCCTGCATCCCCCCTCAGGTCCTTCCGCACTTACCGAGTTTTCCCCCAGGGTCCTGTACTGCCCACGTTCCCCCGACCCAGGGTCCTGCATTGCCTGCGTTCACCGCTGGGTCCTGAACTGCACTGCCTGCATGCCCCGTCAGGTCCTCCTGCACTGCTCATGTCCCCCCACGCCAGAGGTTCTGAACTGCCCATGTCCCCTGCCCAGGTCCTGCATTGCCCGCGTGCCCCCTCGGGGCCTCCTTCACTGCCTGAGTTCCCCCTAAGGGTCCTGCACTGCCTGCGTCCTCCCCTGCCTAGTGTTTTAGATGCCACAGTGATCTGTAGCCTTGACATCCAGAGCATGACCGCTCTGCTGTTCTGATCCTGAGCTGACCGTCAGCTTGAGAAGTCAGCGCCCCCATAGAATTTAAGGAACCAAAATCTCAGAGACCCTGGTGGTCCCCTCAGCAGGCAGAGGTGGGGTCTCTGCTCTTGCTCCTGGGTAGGAGGTCACTAGGCAGAAACTGGGCCGAGGCCCCCAGCAGCCCCCAGCCCCAGCCTAGACTCTCCCCTGGGAGCCTGAGAGAGCCTCATGGGCCACTGCCCTGCTGCCTTAGATGGCCCAGGTGGGCCTGTCCCAGGAGAAGCCACACTGGGCCGGAGGAGGGTCCAGGGGAAGTGGGCCATGTGTCCACCTTGTCGGGATGAGGAATGGGGCTGGGTGGGCACCAGGCTGATCAGTGGGGAGCCAGGATCTCAGGACAGCAGGGACAGCAAGGACAGCAGCCTTCCCTACACCCCGGGTGCCAGTGCCCTCATTTGAGCATCTGTCCCAGCTGCCGTCTCCACCAGCATCTGTCCCAACTGCCCAGGGCTGCCTCCCCGTCTCCCAGTTCCTCGGAGGCTGCCTGCCCTGGGGAGACGGGAGACATGGATGTGGGGGCGTGGCCAGGCCTGGCAACTCCGCACACCCTGTGTCCGGCCCTCTGCAGGTGCTGCCTGTATTGGTGGCCTCCCCAGGTTCTCAGTGAGGTCTGGGTGAGGTGGGCACTCAGAGCCCTGGGGCTGCTTCCAGAAATCTAGGCCCTTTGGTATCTTAGCCACCCCAGGCCTCAGGTGCAGCCTATGACCACGCGGCACTTCATCCCCGCTCCGGCAGGTCCCCAGTTCGAGGGGGTCTCCCCTTCCACAGCACTGCTCTGCTCAGCCCTCACACCGGGGGACCTCTCAGTTCCCGGGGGCAGTCCTCTGCTCCTTCCGCGCGCTGGCCTGTCTTGCGCTGTGGCCCCGTGTGCCTTCTCTATGGGGCTGTTGGCTTCCTTAGAGGACGTCCTGCATCTTAAACATCTTATTTCTTCCCTCTGCACCCAGACTCATAGAATTACTCTGAAATAATAGCCACATTTACTTTCTCCTTTTACAAATGTCACCTCATTTGTTCCTCCCACCAACGCTTCAGGGAGGGGATTAGTCTCTTTCTTGGGTGGGCGGTGAGGTGGCCAGGCCAGCACGAGGTGGATCAGCTTGGGATACAGACCCTCTTGCTCCGTGGACACTCGCTCGGAGGGCTTCCTTCTGGGGTAAAGGGAGCGGGAACCTGGCTCCTGCAGGCCAGCGCCACCCAGTCCCGTCTCAAAGGGGGAAGACGAAGGTTGAGGAAGGAGCATCTGATCCCGCCCTTGGAAAGGTGCTGAGGAAAAGGCCATTCTGACACCTGTGAAATCGGCAAGGAGGACCTCATCAGCACCACTGCCACGGGGCCAGGACTGAGGACGTGGCGTGAGATGGGCTCAGCTGCAATCCACCAGCCACGGCGGGAGCTGTGCTTCACAGAGTGGGGCTACGTGGATGGGAAATGTCTAATCAGAGACACAGGGACCCGGAGACGCAGGGATCTGGAGACACAGTGACCAGCCCAGAGGCTTAGTGGGCTGGCGAGATTCTCGAGGAAAGCAGGCAGAGGACAGACGTGGAAGGTGGGAGAGGAGGAACCTGCCCTGCAGCTACAAGGGTAGGCTCCTCCCTACACTGACCCAGCAGAAGTTTTGCTAACGCTGGACTCGGCAAGGACGAGCAGAAGCCCCAGGTCGAGGCCTTGTGGAGATGAAGGTTCAGAGGCACCCAGCCAAAGCTTGGCCAGGAGAGTCTTGGTCCTGAGCCTCCCGACCAAACCACTGCACTGCAGGTGGTGACCTCTCCCAGGATAGCAGCAATGGGCTCAGCTCCGCAGCAACAGAAAAGGAGAAAGAAACTCCCAGGTAGGTGACACGCCTCTCGCTTTGTGAGGAAACTGGAAGGCTTTGGTACAGCCCTGGCTGGGTGTGGTCATAGCAGGGCTTGGAGGATTCTTTGGAGAGAGGCAAGAAGGAGAAGGAAGGAGGAGGGATAGAGGGTGGGAAGGAGGAGGAGGAGGAAGAAGGGGGAGGAGGAGGGGAGAAGATGGGGAGGAGAGGAGGATGAAGGAGAAGGGGAGGAGGGGGAAGAGGAGGGGAAGACAAGGGAGGAAGGGAGAGAAGGAGGAGGGGAGGATGGGAGGAGAGGGAAGAGATGGTGAGGGAGGGAGAGGAGGAGAGGAGATGGGGCGGAATGGGGATGTAGAGAGGAAGAGGGAAGCAGTGGTGTGGGTGGGAGAGAGAGGGGAGAAGTTTAGGGGAGGAGAGGGAGGAGGGGGGAGGGAAGAGGGAAGCAGAGGGAGGAAGAGGGGAGGATGGAGGAGGAGAGGGAGGACAAGGAGAGGAGGAGGGGAGGAGGAGAGGGAGGAGGAGGGGAGGAGGAAGAGGAAGGGAGGAGGAGAGGGAGGAGGAGGAGGAAAGGGAGGAGGAAGAGGGGAGGATGGCAAATGAGAATAGTGCACAGTGAACACAGACCTTGGAGGGCCCCAGGCCAAGGGCCCACCTTCTGAGGAAGGTGTGTGGTGTAGCGGGGTCTGTGTGAGTCAGCCTGTGTCCTGTCCATTCTAAGCCTAGAAATCTGATGTACAGCAGGAAGAACAACCGAGTTAATAACATTGTCCTGCATACTGAAAATGTGCTGAGACAGTCGATTTTAGGTCCTCTTGCCACGCATACACACACACACACAAGCACACACAGGTGCACCGGAAGTGTGACTGTGGAGGTGATGAGTATGTTAATTCCTATGTAGTAAGCATTTCTCTGTGTTTCTGTATATCAAAACAAACATCATATTGTACAACTTAAATATACACAATAAAAATAAATTTTTAAAAAATTGCAAAGGAGCCTTTAAGAACGAGAACAAGGGGGAGCTCCCAGAGGACAAGAGAGCCGGGAAATGCAACCCCAGCAGAGCAGGAGGAGGACTCAGGCCCAACACCGGACCCAGTGAATATCAGCTTCGTGTACACCCATCTTCCCTCAAACGTCTCGGATTAATTCCCTCCTACTTCATCTCTCTCTTCAAACGCTCCCTGGACGTTACAACCCTCCTTATCTCGTGGTCTAAATTCAACCCGATTTCTTGGTGTAAATTCCATTTTTGGCTTTTCAGGGAATGGCTCTTGCTCCAGCCTCTTGAATGTTGATGCCATGAGGATTCTCTTCTCCTTCCTCATCTCTCTCTGTCCAGCTTCAGAGAGGCGTTATGTCCTCAAGTCTTTCTTCTTCACCAGGAGATAAAGTCCTTGCGAGAAGGCACTGCAGCGCCTTTGTCTTGCCAGAGCCTGACGTTGATTTGTTAAGGGGATGCTCCAATGTTTATTGGAATAAACTTTCAACAGGCGAGGACTTAGGCGTTGTGGCTTTGTGCACGATGGGTGGGGTGCTAGGTTTTCAGGAAGGTTCCATTTGAAGAGCCATAGGACAACTGGGTTCTGTGTCCCAAAATCTCAGAGCTGTGTCTCCCTGGAGGGGTGGCAGCAGCCCACTGACAGGGCTCTGGGTGAAGGAGGGTCAGCTGTGTGTGCAGCACGATGAGCTCCTCTGCAATCAGATGGTCTCCTGCCTGCCCAGTGTGTGGGATTCGGGAGGTTCCATGGGTGCATGTACCGTGGGGCAGACTGGCATGAGTGATGGAGCCATATAGCATGGCAGCACCACCCTGGACCCTTGCAGACAATGAGCCAGGCATGTGAGGAGACAAGGTGGGACCACAGACCAGAAGGTGAGGGCCTAATTGGAGGAGTGTTTGGAGATGTGAGTGTCTGGTGCCAAGTGTTCCGCGCAGATTGTCCTTGTGACAGCCGCTTTGGCTCACACTTCCCTGTGTCGTCCCACACCGCCTGTGAGCTTGCATGGCTTCCTCGGTCCAATCAAACAATAGCAAATGTGATGCGGGCAGACATTTTTACAGTCCTGGCTCATTAGAGTGTCCTCCCGCTGGATGGCCCTCAGGCCCTGCCACCCAGTGAACCAGCTGGGGTGAGGCTGCATGAGGAAGGAACCCAGGAAGGGGCCAGCCACCCCCGCCCTCCCAGCGGGGCTGTCAAAAACCAGCCAGTTCCCAGCCCACCCACCAGTAGACGGCCGTCAGGGAGCTCCCCAGGATCAACCAAAGAAACTCCCAGTCAAGCTCAGCCCCAGTTGCGGACTCAGGGAACAAACACTGAGCACAGCAGTGTTTCCAGATGACTGATGGGCACCGAGAGCCAGACAGCAGCAGAGCAGTTGGAAAGTTCCGGGTAGAAAAACATCAACCTTTTCCGAGTTAAAACTTTACATCTGCAAAGATATACTTTTAACGTGACGATAAAATAAAGATACTTGCAAAAACATGACAATGGAGAGAAAAAGATTCCCAAAAGGGTCTTACTCAAGGAAATACTGAAAAACGGGACAGAAAAAACAGTATGTCCTAGGTGGACTCTTGGAGGTTCAGGAAGGAATGAGCAGGGGAAGGTGTGGACGATGGGGCAGGAGATTCCACTCATGGGCAACGACAGTAACATCCCAACACGATTATCCAAAGCTGCCATTTGGAAGCACTGGCACTCGAACAAGGGCAGGAAGACACAGCGAAGTGATTTTGGAAGGGATGCAGCCGCGTTGGGTAAGGTCTGCTGGTTTGTGGCTTCTTGCTGCAGGCAGCTCCTGAAACCCCACCTGTAGTGACAGGAAAACCACCGGCTCTGCAGCTTCAGGGGACAGGCGACACAGAGCAGCTGGAAGCGCACAGAGATCTGTAAGCAAGAAAGCACAGATGGGCTGAGACCTCAAGTCGGAGTCAAACTTTGCCCAAATCCCTGGCTGACTCCCCAAAGGAACGAGCTTGGGGGACCTGGAGGAATGAAGCGGAAATTAGGCAGAAAGGGCTTCTGATGATATTCAGAAGGATTCTGTGTCCTTGGCAGAGTTCATTCCCAGCCTACATGGTCCCTGTGACTGAAAGAGGAAGTTGTTCTGCCTTAAAGAAGGAAGAAACTGGCGATGCCAGAGCAACTAAGAATTAAGGGGTAGTTTCAGCAGCAAGACACCTAGAGAGGGGGTGAGCCCCCAAATCTGAGTACGTACACTGCCCAGATACATAGCTGATCACTAAACCACACAGCTATAGGATTAATGCATAGGACCAAGATGAAAAATAAACACAGTCACACCCTCCCTCTCTCTCACAAAACAGCAACAAGGAAGCCAAACCGAGGCCACCTGCTGCATTTTTTAGGGAAGACAGCTTTGAAAGCAGGAGGATTAGCTGCCTATGGTAACAAAGAAACAACGCTTAGAAGAATAAAAGACATTTCAGAGCATCTACGAAACATTACTTCCATTGGCAAGCCTCCGTCCAACGTGTACTAGACATGCAGAGAAATAGTCAAATGTGGTCTGTACTCAGAAGAAAAAAATCAGGCATGGAAACCAACTCTGAGACAGCTTTTATGCTGGATTTGGCAAAGACGTCAAAGGAGCTAATATAAATATGTATAAATCATTACAGAAATGTGTGGTATTAATGAGTTAATAGGTAGAACATTTCAACAGAGAAATGAAAACTAGTTTTTAAAAACTGAAGTTCTAGAGGTGAAAAATACAGTATCAGAAAATAAACTGAAAAATGTACCAGATGGATTCAATTAGCAGATCAGAAACAGCAGAAGAAAGAATCAGTGAACCTGAAGATAGATCCATAGAAATTGTCCAATCTGAGGAACAGATAGAAACTGATTGAGAAAAAATGTAAAAGCTTCAGCGACCTTTGGAACAACATCAGGGAGTGCAACATGGGTGAAATCAAAGCCCCAGAAAGAGAAAAGAGAAACTACAATAGGCAATTTTAAAAAATTGAGGAAATAAGGCCAACACTTCCCAAACCGGCGAGAATATTTACAGAACTCTTCAGATCAACAAACCAAAGTAGGATAACCATAAGAAACCACAACTAGATAATATGATAGTCAAATCTCTGAAAGACAAAGTGAGGAGAGGAGAAATTCTTGAAAGCAGCAAGAGAAAAATGGCCCATTTCATAGAGAGGAACAATGATATGATTAATGGCTGACTTTTCATCCAAAACAGTGGAGACCAGAGATGTCGAGGAGACATGAAAGTGTGGAGGAAGGGAAATATCCATCATCCAAAGATTCTATATCTAGAAAAACTATTCTTCAAAGATGAAGGTGAAATAAAGACGAAATAAAATAAAAGTGAGAAAAAATTATTATTAATAGGATTTTACTGCAAGAAATGCTCGAGTATGATATAAAGATAGATATATGTGTACATAATCTTATAATTTCTATAGAATACATATGGCTATTTAAAACAAAAATTATAACACTGTATTGTAGGGTTTAAAATGGACACAGGTTTAATATATCTCTGTATAACAGTGTGTAGCCCAAAGGATAGATGGTACAATAGAACATAGTCCCTTGAAAGTGTTCTACTTTGTTTAGAAATCATTTAATATTAATTAACTTTAAGGTGGTTGTGATGTCATGATATAATTCATAGCAGAACCACTAGAAAATACTGCAAAGAAATTTTACCTAAAAATGGAATTGAGTGATATGCTTGAAACATTTGATGGCCACAAGCAAAGTAATAAAAGGAATAATATAGGAAGGAAAATGAGAAAATAGAAAAGAAATGGCAAAGTGGCACTTAAATCCAAACATATCAATAGTTAAATTAGAAATAACTCTACTAAAAATACAAAAATTTAGCCGGGCGTGGTGGCGGCACCTGTAGTCCCAGCTACTCGGGAGGCTGAGGCAGGAGAATGGCGTGAACCCGGGAGGTGGAGCTTGCAGTGAGCTGAGATCGCACCACTGCACTCCAGCCTGGGCGACAGTGCGAGACTCCATCTCAATAAATAAACAAATAAATAAATAGATAAACACTCCAATAAAAACTCAAGAAATGATCAATGGGCTAAAATAAAAAGAACAAAATATGTGCTTTAAACACAAAAAACTTTACTACAGATAAATTCAACACATAAGTTGAAAGTAAAAGGATAGCCAGGCACGGTGGCTCACACCTGTAATCCCAGCACTTTGGGAGGCTGAGGCAGGCCAGTCACCTAAGGTTGGGAGTTCGAGACCAGCCTGACCAATATGGAGAAACCCTGTCTATACTAAAAATACAAAATTAGCCAGTCATGGTGGTGCATGCCTGTAATCCCAGCTACTCGGGAGGCTGAGGCAGGAGAATCGCTTGAACCCAGGAGGTGGAGGTTGCAGTGAGCCAAGATGTTGCCATTGCACTCCATCCTGGGCAACAGGAGCGAAATTCCGTTTCAAAAAAAGAAAGTAAAAGGATAGAAAAGACATGTCATGAAAGCAGTAAGCATAAGAAATCTGGAGTGGATTTGTTGATATTAGATGCAATATACTTTTAGACGAGGAATATTACTATAGACAAAAAGAACATTTAACTACAATAAAGCGTCAAGATAGCAGGAAAAAAATCATAAATGCCTATGTGCCTGATAATAACGGTCCAAAATACATGAAGCAAAAGCTGACAAAACTGAGAGGAAAAATCGACAATTTAACCATGATAAATGGAGATTTTATTTCTTCTCTGTTAGTAATCAATAGGACAAACAGATAGAAAATCGTTAAGTATGTAGAAGACTTGGACAATATCAGTCAATATCTAATCAACACTCACAGAAACAGCAAATAGAGCACCCTAGGAATGGGACAGCTGAATCATGTGTGGGTATGCTTATATTTTTTAAAATTGCCAAACTGTATTCCAAAGTGGTTGTAATAGATCTGATCAGTGTTCATTAATTTTAGCCATCGTAATAGATGTAAGGTGTGAACTCTACACAAGATCTTTCCAAGACATACTGAAGATGAACCAAAATAGACCAAATATTAGACAATCAAGCAAATCTGTAAAAAATTTCAAAGACTGAAAATCAAACAGTATATGTTCTCTGATTACAAGATAATTAAATTAGCAATCAATAAGAATATCTGAAAAATTCCCAAATTTGGAAATACCCAACTTGGTCAGAATAACCAAACCAAAAAAAAAGGGAAATTTAAATTTTATATATCGAATTGAAAACATTTAAATATTTTTATTTGAATGATAACAAAAGGACAATTTATGAAAATCTCTGCAATGCTGCTAATGAAGTGCTTAAAGAAAATGTATCGCTTTAGAAGCTTCTATCAGAGAGGAGGAAAAAGTCTAGAATGGAAGCTTCCACTTTAAGGAGCTAGAAGATGAAAAGCAGAATGAACCCAAATCACAAAGAGCAGACACCAATGAGATAGAAAATACATAAGTAATGGAGAAAGTCAATGAAACCAAAAGCCCACTAAAAAAAAAAATCTAAAAAGTGGCTTTTTAGGGGTATGGTTAACATGTAACTAACTGCACACATTTAAAGTGTACAACATGGTAAGTCTGATATATATACACCCTTGAAACCATCACCACTATCTTGATTTGCTTGAGCTGTAATAAAATACTAGACTGGGTGATTTAAACAACAGGAATTCGTTTCTCATAGTTCTGGAGGCTGGGAAGTCCAAGATCAAGGTGCTGGCCAACTTGGCTCCTGATGAGGGCGCTCTTGCTGGCTTACAGATGGCAGCCTCCTTGCTGTGTGCTCACATGGCTGTCCTTGATGTGTGCACACAGCATGAGAGCAAGCTCTCTAATATCTCTTTTTATAAAGGCACTAATCCCATCAAACCAGGGCCCCACCCTCATGACCTCATCTAACCCTAATAACCTCCCAAAACCCCATCTCCAGACACAATCACATTGGGGGTTTGGGCTTCTACATATGAATTGTGGGGGCACATAAACATTTCATCCATAATAGCAGTAATCAATATAATGAACATATCTAACACTCCTCAGAATATCCTCCTAACCCTCCTCACCCCACACCTGCCTCTTTTCTATTTCATTGATCTATGTTCTTACCTTTATTATTTTCTTCTTTCTGTAATACTTTGGGTTTACTCTACCCTTTTTCTAGCTCACTAAGGTGAAAACTTTTGTGTTTCATTTTATACTTTTCTTATTTTGTAAAACTCAACTTTCTAATCTGGAGATACATATAATAATATATAAATTATGTATATATAATATCTTATTAAAAAATAAAAGAATATATACTATATAATTGTATATACGTATATATTATAATATATATGATTAATAATATATATAATTGCATATATTTACATAGCTATTAAATATAATGATATATCTTTCCAGATGAAAGTTGAGTTTTATTTAAAAAAAGAATAAATAGAATAATAAGTAAATAGAAAGAACACTCCAATAAAAACTCAGGAATTGACCAATATCAATCAACATCAAACAATATTATTTGAGGCCCTGGTGTTTGTGTATACATACATGCAAATAATATTGTTTCATTTTAATGTTTCTTTTTGTTTTACTCTTCACCAGTGGAAATCTCCCAGAACTCCTTTCCACCATCTCAGACCAGACAGAGTTCCAGCTGATTGCTGTGCACCTTTCCTTTACTGTGGTCCACACTCAGCAAAGCCACCAAGCAGAAACTCGCTCCCTGGTCAATTGCTTCTCCAGGTTTTGGTGCCACTCCACAGTATGCCTTCTTTTGGGTGCTCATTAGTTTACTTAGGTAGTTGGGTTTTGCACTCCGTCCGTTGTTTGTAGTTATTATAAGCAATAGGACCGTTCTGTGGAGGCTCACACTGCCATACCAGAAGAGTAAACCCACAAAGTTTTGATATGTAGTGTCTATATTGTAAATCAGTTATGGATCCTTTTACATTTTAATTGTTTTAATTATTTTGAACCCAGGAGTTATTTAGTAATTGGTGTTTCAATTTCTAAATATATGGGTGATTTTTAACTTGTCTTTTTGTTTTAAAATCTTGATTGCATGGCGGTCAGAGATCTTGTTCTGCACACACACACAAACACACAAAGAGATGCTCTTCAACTTAAGATGGAGTTATGTCTCAATAAACCCATTAAAAATTGAAAATATTGTGAGTCAAAAATATATTTAATAGTACATACACCTAATTTACTGAACATTGTAGCTTAGCCTAGCCTACCTTAAATATGGTCGGGATACTTACATTAGCCTACAGTTGTGCTAACTCATCTAAAAGAAAGCCCATTTTTGTAATTAAGTATTGTGTGTCTTATGTACTTTATTAAATGCTGTACTGAAAGTGAAAATGGAACAGCTTTTGCTCCATCGTAAAGTCAACAAAATCATTCGATGGAAGCATGGTAAGTCAGGGAGGGTCTGTATTTAGACATACACAGAGACTCTCTTTATGGCCACATGCACCATTAATTTTGTACATTTTATGTGTATACTTGGAAAAAATATTCTTTATCTGTTGGTTGCCTAACTCTAATTATGTCCCTGTAAGTTACCCTTGCAGGTTCTTCCTCTTCTTGACCTATACATAGAATGTGTTAAAATATCCCCTAGAGTATTATTGTTTACATCTAGTTTATGGATTAGAATATAGATATTGGATTACTTTTTCCCTGTCAGTCTATTAATTTCTTTCTGTATATGTTTGGGGGCTATTTTACTAAGAGGAGGCATGGTCAATATTTCTATATCTTATTATTAAATTAAAATATTTATATCTGTGTTATAACCCTCTTCATGAAAAGAATCTTTTGTCTTGAGGTTTATGGAATGTCATTAGGGTAGTCATCCCAGGTTTCTCTTGGTAAGCATTTTTCTGAAAGGTCATTTTTCCATCCTTCAACTTTTAGTCTTTGCAGGTCTGTAAGTTTGAGGAATGACTCTTCTAATTAGCACATACTGAACATATACATTTTAATTTCAGTTTGTCGAGTTCCATAAAAAGTCATGTAAGAATTCTGATGAGAATTGCATTGAATGTATGAATTAAAGTGGGACAACTGACATTTTAAAGATATTGAACATAATAGATCTCTGCCTTCATTTATGCCTTCACATAAATGAACATAATAGATCTTTGCCTTTATTTAGGTCTTCTCACTGTCCTTCAGCAACACTTTATTATTTTCTCTTTAACAGACTTTTGTACCGTAAATTTTTGTTTCTTGTGTTTTTGCACACAGAGACTTTGGGAAACTTTTATTAATTTGAATAATATGGCTGTCGATGCAATGAAACTGGCAATAATGTCATTTTTTTCCTTTTTATACCTTTTATTTATTTCTCTTGTTTTACTCTACTGGATTCAAGTATTTTCTTGGCTTGTTCCAGATTTTAAAGGCTGAGTGTCTAGAGGTTGTGTCCTGAAGTATTGTGTTTGCTTCGAATTTTTGTAGATAACCTATATCAAGTTTTAAAAGTTCTTTCCCATTTATAGCTTTCTCAGAGCTTTCATTAAAATTGAGTTAAATTTTTGAAATGTCCTTTTTTGTATCTATTTCAATAATTGTATGATTTTTATGTAGTGAATTATGGCATATGGTGTTAATGTATTCTTTTACTCCTAACAAAATCCAGTTTGGTCATGAGTGATTTTTTTAGTGGGTTACCACATTTGAATTGTTAATATTTTGAATGATTTTTAAAAATCTATCTCATAAATTATATCAACCTACAATTTTCCCTTTTTATACTGTCCTTCCCTGGCTTGGAATCAAAATTCAACTCACCTCATAAAATGAGTTCTTTCATTTTTTATTGTCTGGAAAATTCTTTATGAAATTGGAATGATCTATTCATCGACTGGCTGGTAGAAGTCACCCATAAAACCACCCATGCCTCTTTTTAAAATCGAACATGTACTATGGGTAGGCTTTAAAGTACAGAGCCAGTTTCCTCGGTGTTATAGGTCTCTTTATGCTTGCTATTTCTCTTTGGGTCATCTTTTGAAGTTGTAATTTTTCCAGGAACGTTTTCAGGTTAACTAAGTCTTCACCTTTATCAGTCTTCACATGTGTATTTGTAAAGTTCTCTTATGTTTGATGTCTTTACTGTGAAACTTATCACGCATTCAGATTATATATGAATGGTTTAAACAACAGCAAAAATGAAACACTCCTCCAACACCTGTATTAAGAATCAGATCCTGACAAGACTTTCGAAGTCTCCATGTCCTCAGACCACCCATCTCATAATTTTCTGTCCCCAGAGTGGCCGTTGTTCTGAATTTGTACAAGTATGTTCTTATATTTCTTTGTGCATCCACAAACATTATATTATTTAGTTTAAAATGTGAGTATTAAGGACAAAACTAGCTTCCCAAGGAAAGAGTCATATTACAGCTGTTTAGATGAAGGCACTGGAGGAAGGCAAGTTAAAAGAGCTGGTAGGCCGAAGCACAGTCTCAGCCTCTTGGAGAGTTTACCGGAGGCTCCTGTGGAATTCCGTGGAACCTGAAGACCTCTGCAGCTGGCTCAGGAGGGGGGCAGGGGTGGAGATGAGGACCATGTCCTGACTCAGGGCTGCGTGTCCCAGAGGAACACAGGCAGGGAAACACCGTCTCTGGCTTGCCGGGTCCTCCAGCTCTCAGGATTGGATCAAAGCAGAACAAGAGTGCAGGGTGGGACACAGGCCCTCTGCTGGTCCGAAATTCAGGTCATGGAGAGAAGAGTGGAGAACTCACTGGCACACGGCCAAGGGAAGCCATAGCAAAGAGTCCATGGCACAACGGCGATGAGGCTGGGGTTCACCTGAAGGTGCTGTTTCTGGGGGTACGTGCCCATCTGGGCGGGTGAACTCCTGCATGTGGTGAACAGCTGTCCCTGTCACTACCAACATCTCTCACTGTCCTGCATCAGGCCAGGTGTCCCCTGGGTCCTGGGGCAGCCTCCCCATGGGTTACTCTTCACTCAGTGGGGTGCTTCCTCTGGAGCTTTGAGAGAAAGAGTTCAAAGGAGGCAAGCATTTGGGATCCCACCCATCCACAGTGGGTTGCATGTTCCTCAAATACATACTGATGGGTCTGGCTGGGTGAAGGATTTGCATTTGGAAGCCACCTTCCTTTCAGCTTTTGAACGTGGTGCTCCATTGGGTCACTGACTCCCGTGTTGCTATTGAGAAGCCCTAAGTCTTTTTGATTCCCAGTCCCTTTATCCAACTCTTGTCTACATGCAAGATTGTGGAATAGAGTCTGTGTTCTGGTTTGAAATTTCACCACAATGAATCTTGGTGTGGGTCTACTTTCATTCATGTGCTAGATTCTTTTTTTTTTTTTTTTTTTAAAGCAGGGTCTCACTGTATTGCCCAGGCTGGAGTGCAGTGGTGCGATCCTAGGTCACTGCAGCCTTGACCTGGGCTAGTCAAGTGATCCTCCCACCTAGCCTCCTGAGTAGCTGATGTACCACCATGCCTGACTAATCTTTTTTAATTTTTTGTAGAGACAGGGTCTCAATATATCTCTCAGGCTGGTCTAAAACTCCTGGGCTCAAGTGATCTGGCCACCTTGACCTACCAACCTGCTGGGATTACAGGTATGAGCCAGTGTATGGGCCCCTCATGCTGGATTCTTATTGAGCTCTCTCTTTTTTTTTTTCTTTTTTTCTTTTTTCTTTTTTTTTTTTTTTTTTTTTTTTTTTTGAGATGGAGTCTCATTCTGTCACCCAGGCTAGAGTGCAATGGCAGGATCTCGGCTCACGGCAACCTCCGCCTCCTGGGTTCAAGTGATTCTCCTGCCTCAGCCTGCCGAGTAGCTGGGACTACAGGCATGCACCACCACACCTGGCTAATTTTTGTATTTTTAGTAGTGACACGGTTTCACCATGTTGGCCAGGCTGGTCTCGAACTCCTGACCTCAGATGATCCACCTGCCTCGCCCTCCCAAAGTGCTGGGATTACAGGCCTGTGCTACTGTGCCCAGCCCTTACTGAGGCTTCTTGATCTATCATCTCATGTCCTTTCTTAGCCTTCTCCCCTGTAACTTTCCTTATTTGGATGTTGGGCCTTCTAAACTGGTATAATTTCATTTGTTAGTTTTTCATCTTTTTCTCTTTATCTCTGCTAACCTTTAGTAAGATTGTGAAATAGCCTCAGCTTTATCTTCCAGACTTCCTATAGAGTTTTCACTGGGGCTGCCATGTTTTTAATTTCCAACAGCTATTTTGCTACTGTTCTCTCATTGTTCCTCGTGTGTAGATAGCTTCTTGTTCTCCTTTATTATTGCAATATTTTTCTTATTTCTCTGGAGTATTGGATACCTTTCTGGAAAGTTTCTTCACTCTTTCAAGTCCCTGTTTTCTCCCAGTAAGTCTACTTTGATTCTGGGCTGTGGCCTCCATCTTCACGTTGCAGGCCTTCCTTACGCTTGACCATCCTGGCTGGTTGAGAGCAGTGGTCCTCAAAGCTGTTTGGAAGCTCTTTGTCTGTGGGCAAAATGCATTGACTTTTGATTTTACTGCCAGGTGGTTTGCAGGAACTGGGAAATCCCCAGCTTGTCAGTTTTTCTTTTATAGCTTTCTTTTCTTTTTTTGGAGATGGAGCATCGCTCTGTTGCCCCGTCTGGAGTACAGTGGTATGATCTCGGATCACTGCAAACCTCTACCTCCTGGGTGAAAGCAGTTCTTCTGCCTCAGGCTCCCGCATAGCTGGGACTACAGGCACATGCCAACACGCCCGGCTAATTTTTTTTTGTATTTTAGTAGAGATGGGGTTTCACCATGTTGCCCAGGCTGGTCTCGAACTCTTGAGCTCAAGCAATCTGCCCACCTTGGCCTCCCAAAGTGCTGGGATTACAGGTGTGAGCCACTGCGCCCGGCATTTTTTTTAGAGTTTTCATCTGCAGCTTTGTCTGATTATCTAAATACAAGTATCATACAGCTCCCACTACTGTGCATTCTTTAAACCAAAGTTAATTTTCAAGTTTGTTTTAAATGTTTTAACGTAGAGGATGTTTAGTTGAAATTTCTATGAGATGATTGTAGATTGACATGAGGTTGTAGGAAATTATAGAGACAGCCCACATACCCTCCCCCCGTCCCCAGTACAAATGCTGTGTAAAACTCTAATACAGTAGCACAACCCAACCCAGTGACAGAAGCCGCTGAGCTGATTAAGTTTTCCTCAGTTTTACCTGTGCTCATTTGTGTGTGCATGTGTGTGTGTGTGTGTGTGCAGTGAGTTTGATACCATTTTATCCTCTTTGTAGGTTCGTGTACCCACCACCAGGGTCAAGATACCAAACAATTCCAACCCCACAGAGATCCCATCGATGACCCTCCTCTGTCATAGCTACTCCCCTTCCCACTCCTCCTCCCCTTCAACCTGGGCAACCATGATTATTCTCTTCTCTATTTCTAAAACTCTGTCATTTACAAAATTGTACATAAGTAGAATCATCCACTATGTAACCTTTAGAGATTGATTTTCTGTGCATCACACAATTTCCTGGAGATTCACCTAGTCTGTTGCCTGTATTAACAGCATGTTTCTTTATATTACTGAGTGGCATTCCATGGTATGGATGTACCACAGTCTGTTTAACCATTTCATTAATAACTGTGTGTGTTGCTAACTTATCTGTGTGTCATTAGCTTACAATGTAGTTGTGTTCATAAAATATATTCTGTTTAATGGTAATACTTTATTTGGAACTATGTTGAGATATGACTTACGTTCTAATACAGGTAAATTTTCGTGAGTGTTCTATGTATACATAGAAAGCATATCCTGCAATTTTGAGGTACAGGATTCTATAGTCTGTATTTTCATCTGATCTATTTGTTAATTGTATTGTTTCCATCTTTTATATGCTTATAAATAGTTTTGCTGTCTTGATTTACTAAGAAAGCGCTATGAAAATCTTCCAGTATGGGGATGGATTTATCTGCTTCTCCTTGCAGTTCTATTAACTTTGGCATTACAAAGTTTGAAACTATACCATGTGCATGCAAAATGTTCTCCTGATGTATACATCTTTTTTATTGCAAAATAGCCTTCCTCACCCCTAGAACTTTCATTCGGCTTTGAATATAGCTACACCAAGGCAGCTTTGGTTTTCATTTGCTTCCAAGGCTCTGTCCTCTTTACTTTCAATATTTTTTTGGTATATTTTAGGTATGTTACATACTTAGTATATGACCATTTTTTAAAAAAAGAAATCTTTATACTTGCTATAACTAGTTATATTTGAATATTATCTATGTATACACAGCTTTATGATATTTTTTCTGCCTTATCTGAGTTTCTTTGCTTTCTCCCCCTCCTTTCTTGCTTTTTATCAAAAGCAGGTTTTCTCTGTCTCTCTCTTCCTCTCTCTCTCTTTCTCTCTCTGTCTGAGTGAATTTAATGTGGGAAGAGCCAGCACTTAGGCCAAATGACTACTAGGACAGAGGGGTTACTGGAAGCGGGAAAATAAAAGTGATGGATAAAGCAGCCACCTTGAGAGGGGCAGCGACCTTCTGTCAGTGGACACAGCAGCTCCAGGGACATTATGGGAGTGAACCTGGGGAGTGAAATCCCTCACCTCACTCTCTTCCATCTCTTTGATCTCTCATTGGGTCTCCCCCTTGGCCAAACCTTGCTACAAACCAGGAGGCTGGAGGGCCTGGGATCAACATGCACTGTGCGGCACTGCTAGCTCCATCATGATCCTCACATACGTTACTGGCCATCTTTATGTTCTCATACAATACAATCATCCATCTTTTATGTGACTTGTGCACTTTACACCACAACTGCTGACCTCCTGTACTAAGAATGATGATGAAATCTGCTTATTCAGCCTCCAGCTTGCCTTTCTCATCCACCCACTGCTTAGTTATGTAATTCTTTCTATGTTGCTAGGGCTTAGAATAGTTGTTACTCCATAACTATCATCTCCACAGTCTTAACCTTAGTATTAACTTACAAATCTTCATATAAACCTCACTACCAATTTATTTTCCATAGACTCTTTCTTAAGCTCTTAGCTGGGTGACTTTTGTCTGTTAGCAATGTCTTCAAGAAAGTTTATGGGACTTCTTGCCTATATATATATATATA